>NW_028187089.1:2373623-2410115 GCF_003343005.1 Rhea americana
CTCCATCCTGCTTACACAGCTGCTCCTGAGTCGGCCTCGCAGGAGCTAATAGCTATGGAGCCATCTCTCTGCGCCAGCCCAGCCCAGGCAGCAACAACCAGCTCCCCTACGAGTCACTGGCAATAGCAAAGACAGACGTGGTGGAGCCCAGGGCAGCTCCCCAGACTACCCAGCTCTCAGCATGGGGAGACTTCATGTGCATATGCAGACCACAGGAGACAAATCTCTGGTAAGCACCAGCCACCCTCCCCAGCCCACCCTGGCCATCGCCAGGGCACAGGGAGGCTAAGGGAGAGAAGAAATCGCTCTGTCCCAGCCTGCCAGGCAGCTGCAGCTCCCAGAGCAGCCAGCAACCCCGCTGCCTCCTTGGGAGGCTCCTCCACAGCCCAGGGCAGCCAGGACTGAGGCACGAGCCAGGCTGGCTGCAGGGTCAGTCCTGGCCTGCGCCCTCTGGCCCCGCTCACCCACCAGGTTGGCAATGCCACTGCTTCAGCCCCTCTCCCCAGTGCTGGAAGGATTCTTTCCCCTTGTGCCCAACCAGAYCTCCCTGATTTGGTTGAAGACACTGAGCTACCATTTCATTTACTAACATTGCCAAGGTTGTGGTGAATCCCAGCCCCAGGCTTAGGGAAAGTCTCCCCAGCCTGGCAGAGAGGATGGCATCAAATAACATATGCAAAAGACTAGTCACAAAGCAAATGTTTTCCCTGATCCTTAGCCCTCAAGTCATAGCTAGCATCTCAGGCCAGCAACCTGAGAAATGGGAAGGCAGTAGGTAMAAGAAAACCACCCTGCAAGGGTCACATTTCTCCAGTAAGGGTGGACTGACACTGGCAGARAGAAATTTCACACCACCAGGCATCAAACCCTGACTGTAGCCACACGCTCTCCAGCCTGGGCCAGGGCTGCTGCTTACAGTGGCCAAAGCCAGAGGACTTCAGGCCCTTCCCTGGCTGCTAAGTCCAAAATCAAGGTGCTCCCACACCCAGGAGCCTTCTCCATCTCAGTCCCACAGATGCGGATGCTGCTGTTCCCATCTGCAGCTCCAGCCAGGAGTGGCATGCTCTGGGCATTGCAGAAAGGCATAGTCACACATACACATGGCCCACACACGGCCTCACCCAGAGCCATGCCTGCACTAGCACTCACCAAACCCCAACAGCGCTCACCCCCCTGTGGCCACAGAGTCTCATCCTGCTCCTTCTTGCCCTAGGGCACACCTGATAGGCACAAGTGCAAACAGACATCCCCACCTCAGCCCTCAGGATAGCTCTAGTTTGCACAGCAGTTTCTGGGCTCTGCTTAGATCTTCTGAGAAYATCTTTGGARGCGGAAGCAGGGGGGGATTTCTGGGAACTCTCTGAGGAAATAGAGGGTGTCTGCAGCTAATAGCTAAGGAGAGCTAGGTAAGGACAGCTTAACTCGTCCCAGGACATTCCAGCTGCTGTTAACAAGCTCTATCGGTTGCTCCTGACCAGAGGGTGTTGGGGCCTTTGTTCCAGCTGACTCTCTATGAGGCAGGGTCAAGCTCCCTTTTAGCCAGTGCTAGGCAGAGGCCTATATAAGAGCCAGGCCTAGAGTGAAGCTCCTAAGGGCAGCCAACAGATGCAGCATTTTGTGTAGTAGTGGGCAAAGCAGGTGTTCCCATCTCTGTTTGGACCAGCATACATGTTCTCAGATATGGCTGTGACATGCCCCAGGGTGTGCTCCCCAGTAGCTGTTGGAGTTGCTGTCTCTGCCATGTCAGAGGCTTCCATGARGACAGACTATCCAACGGTGGATGCAGCTCTGCAAGTCTCAGGCTGCAGGAAGTCCCGGGGCCTCTCAGGRAGGCTGGGGCTGATAGTCATCTTCCCTGCTGTTGAAGAGTTGTGTTGCCAGGTAAAGGAGCTACAGAAGGAAATCAGCAGGCTGCACAGAGTCAGAGAGCATGAACAATAGACAGGACTAGTCTCAGGAGACCCTCCAGCTTCAAGAGCCTCCACCRCAGTGATGCAGGTGGAGCCCACGCCTTGCAGGATGGTAAGTCATAACACCAAGGAAGGGGAAGGGTGGAAGCTAGTGACTTCTTGCACTGGAAGGAAAGCTCCTGCTCTTTTTGAAGGCTTGCAGTTACTGAATGAGTTTGCTGCCCTCAAAGCTGAGAAGGAGCCGGGYATGCTTTCAGCAGAAGCATCTGGGCTGAGGGACCCTATGCCATGCAGGGACAGCTGGAGGAAGTGGCCAGGGACAGTAGTGGGTGACATCATGCTGCAGAGAACAGAAGCACMCATCTACTGACCTGACCCCCTGCCTAGAGAGGTTAGCTGCTTGCTGGGGGCTTGGATCCAGGATGTTGTGAAGAGCCTGCCAAAGCTTCCCTGCCCTCCTGACTATTGTCTGCTGCTGCTCTTCCTTGTGGGCAACAATGATACTGAGCAGGGCAACTTGGAATCCATCAAACATGGCTACAGAGCTCTGGGGGTGGTGGTCAGGCATATGGGGGCTCAGGCGGCTTTCTCCTCAMTCCTGCCAGTGAGGGAGAAWAGATGTGAGGAGGAGTGGATGGATCCTGCAAGTCAACAATTAGCTGTCCAGCTGGTATCAGTTGCAGGGTTTGGGGTTCTATGGCCATGGGACCCTGTTTGAAAAGCAACATCTCCTTGGGAGATGGGATCCACCTCGCTAAGCGGGGCACATGCGTCTTTGCCAACAGGCTGGCCCACCTTCTAAGGAGAGCTTTAAGCTAGGAATGACAGAGGAAGGTGAGAGTTACAGGGATCGCACAATCAACAAAACAGTGCTTAAGTGGGGGTACCTCAAGTATTTGCATGCAGGCAAGGAAGTGCCTACAAGACAGGCCTACGGGGAAACCTCTTGTACCCCTTCTGGGAAACTGGCACCTTTGGATGCCCCTCTGAAGTGCCTGCCCCCAAATGCACATGGAATTGGAAGTAAATCTGTGTCCACTTGCAGGGGTGTGACCACACTGTGATTATGGAGACATAGGGGGCTAGCTYGCACAACTGGAATGCTGTATTGGATGGGTACATGCTCCTTGGGAAGTCCCAGCCAGAAAGGYTGAGGGGGACTCACGATGTATGTGAGAGAGCAGCTGGAATGTAYGGAGCTCTGCCTAGGGGTGGATGATAGGCTGACTGAGAGCTTATGGGGCATACTAATATGGGTGACACTGTTGCTAGCATCACCCAAATGATGTGTGTTTGTAGAGGACACCTGATCAGGAAAAAGTAGATAGGCCTTCTACAGACAGCTGGCAGTAGCCCCACATTCACAGGCCCTGGTCCTCATGGGGGACTCTCACCACCCCAAGATATGTGGGAGAGACAACTTAGCAAGGCACAAGCAATCCAGGGGTGCCTGGAGAGCATCAAAGGAACTTCCTGATACAGGTGATGGAGAAGCCAATGGGGAGAGGCACTCTGTGGGACCTCAAATTTACAGGCAGGGAAGGGCTGGTTASAGTGCTGCTTAGAAGGTTGGAAGCAACCTTGCCTGCAGTGACCATGACGTGGTGGAATTCAGGATCCTGCGAGCAGGGAGCAGAGCAAAAAGCAGCATCRCAACCCTGGACTTCAGGAGAGCAGGCTTTGGCCTCTTCAGGGACCTGCTTGGAAGAACCCCATGGCACAGGGGCCTGGAAGGAAGAGGGGTCAAAGAAAGCTGGATGATATTCAAASATCACCTCCTCCCAGCTCAGGAATGGTCTGTCCCAAAGAGCAAGAAGTCAAGCAAAGGGRACAGGAGGCCTGCATGGATGAACAAGGATCTCCTGGCAAAACTCAAACAGAAGCAGGAATTATACAGAAGGTGGAAGCAGGGACARATAACCTGGGAGAAATGTAGGGACRTTGTTCGAGAAGGCAGGATGCGTCTAGGAAGGCTGTGGTTGGTTCAGTTTATATACAGACTACRTAACACATTCCAAGGTTTTATTTACTGTTTACTGTTTGGGGTGGGTTGATTGGTTTGTTTTTTTAAAGGGCAGCCTTAGCTAAGGCCTCTTCCCTCTTAGTTCATTACCACTTAAAYTGGATGCAACTATTCTTGAAGCACAACCTTTCCTTAAAAGTAAAGTTTGTGCTTGTGACCTTTGCTTGCCCAAGAAGCTTCTCAGAGAAGGAAAAAGGCACCTGAAAAGCCTTATTCTTCTCTCGTAAGCAGAGACCATATTGGTGAGCCCTATTGTCACCATTGCGGCCAGGTGCCCTTTCCTATAGCTAGCTATAGTAGGTAAAGCTTCTGTTCTGACCAAGCCAAAAGTATGATGWATTTACTGGACAACTTGATGCAGTGACTCAGACTGCACCCATCTCRCCTTCTTTTAGAGGACCACAGGCCACTCTTCGCCAAAGCCTGGCACCAACGGAGAGGCAAGGGACCTCTTGAAATCCCTGCTGGGGCACTGGCAGAGAGTGGACTGTAGGCTCCTAAAGCRTGTGAAGACTGCTGCCCCTGAACCTTCTGGAATAATGAAGCTCAKTTCAGAATCTGTTGGCCAGCCCTATGACCTGAATACAGGAGAATCTAAGAGGGGACTAGACAGAGATTACTGTGTTGCCGGGTTTGGTTTTGGGTTAGACATAAACTGCTGGCTGAGTCTGAGAATGGGGTGGGGTCCAGCTGCCTGGAGACTGTCAAAAGAGCGTTCCCCAAAGCGAGGGGTCTCCTCTCCAACTTGGTGGCTCAACAGGAGGCTCCCTCTGTCCTTTTGCATGTTTTCCCCATGTACTCTGCAGCTCTGCTCCCAGGTGAAGTAAGGCACACAGGGCTCTGTGAGGTGCGAGGCATGGCATGGAGGCTCTGTGAGGCACAAGGGAGGTGGTCCACCCAGGGCCCCACCTTGTCCTGCCTGGTTTTAGTTTGTCTATAGTAAGGTTATAACAAGAACTGAGCAGCATAAAGGAATTCCTGTGCCCCAAAGAACCCCAGCGTATTTTAGGTGTACTAATTTCTCTCCTAAGGCCTGCAGGTATCTTAGTAAGTGGAACTTCTACAATAAGGAAGTTTCCAGTGAAGAATTCCCTTCAGAAGGACCTCCCGACTGAGCTCGGACAGCGCATTTGAGAGGAGCCCCAGCACGGCCCCGCGGCGCCGGCGGGCGGCCGCCTCCGCGCCGGTTGGCCGCTGCCACGGCAACAGAGGCGGTTTCCGCCTGGCGGCGGGGCCGCCCGCGCCGCTGGGCTCTGCGGAGCGGGGCCGGGAAGGCTCTTTCTGCACCCCAAACACTCTGTAGGTGTTTCAACCTCTGTGATGCTGCTGGCCGCTCAAAACCAGCATTCATTAGGAACAAGAGCGCAGCGGTTCAGCGAATGGTGGTTTCTTTGGCAGCTGCTGTTCTCAGTTACGTGGACAGTGTGCCCCTGCGGACCCTAGAGCAGTGTCTCTCCATCTTTTTGCAATGATTCAATGCACTCCTGAAGAACCTGGCCGTAGGAATTAATTCTCATTGTATAGAACAAAAAAGCTGTGACCAAATGATGTCACAGACCCCCTCCTCCCCCATTGCTTTATTCTTCCAGGTTTATCCTTGATGAATGTAGTAGCAATAAGTATCCAGCTCCTTAAGTTACTGTACAAGGAGAAGGTGGTCAAATGAAAACGAGTATACAGCAGTGTGCTTCTTCAAATGATGGCCTCTAAATAATATAGTGAGTAACAGAGAACTGCTCAGTGTAACTCACTAGGATACTCCATAAATAATCTCCAAAATTGCAGTGGCTGAGTCTGACAATGGGTTCAATGATGGTGGTAGCAGTGGTGGAGCAGGACTGTGGCAGTGACTCGCACCTGAAGGGCAGAGCCTTTGACACAGAGGAGTACTGCAAATACAGACAATTATATGGCTCTAACCTAGTGCCTGAGAAGGGAACAGAGCAGAGCCAAAGCTTCTGCYTGAGCGTTGGAGCTTGTGAAAATAACAACAAATTCAAGGCGTGGATTCTTTGAGTGCTCCCCTACCCTACTTCCGAGGGATAGTTTTCTCACAGCAGTCACTTCTCAATCTGATCCAGCTGTGTAGGCGACACACCCTGAAACAGATCTTTGTCCTCCTTTCTCTCAAACATGTTGATACAAAAAACTTCAGCCTTATCCTGTAATTAAAGTGGAGCACACTACTGATCACTGAATGACAGTTCATTTCTTTATCTAATCCTCCACCTAGCCCTGCATTTCAGTATGGAAACGGCATTTTTGTAGTGTGTGGTCTCAGACTGTGTGGTGGACAAAAGGGCAGACACTAAAAAATAAACCGTTTCACTGTCAGACTTTGACTCAAATGACTTGCAAGAACTATTGTGCTCAAAGGGGCATCCCAGCTTTCRTAAGGATAACAGCTTGTGGACACAGGTTTGTGGAAAGCCTTGTCTCTCTGCGAGCTGAGATTGCCTGCCAATGCCTTCTAGTTGTCTCTGCTGTAGCAGTAGTAGTGTGCTCTGTTCTTTCCAGCTTAGGGGTTGCCTGTGCCATGTTTTGTAATCATTGCTTCAACTGGAATCACTCCTCAAGCCAGCAAAAGGTCAAAGGAGGATGGAGCATCTGGCTCGCTATGCCAGAAGCTTGCGAGAGAAGGAAGAGATGGACAAACTGATGCTCCTGTCAATCGAATGAGGAAACCAGGAGGCAAGAGCGGATGAAGGGACACCATGGCCTAAGCCATGAGAGGTCCTGTTTAGGAGCCTTGAGCTAGGCATTTGCGGCTCTTCTTCCGCACTCCAGGTGTGAGAGTGGTGGTCTCAAAGCTGGGGAAGCTGTGGAGGCTTGTGTGCAGCTACAGCGTGCCAGCTTTCCTGGGCAGGCACAGAAGGCCACGGCTAGGACAGCCACCAACAGCAAGGGGCTCACAGCAACAATCTTTAAATGAGGAGTGGGAGGAAGCAGCAGGAACCAGAGCCACAGCAGCACCGGGGGAAGATCAAGGTGGGTGGACAGAGGAGGAAACAGGGCAGCAGGAGGTGGACAGAGACCTGCCAGAACAGCAGCAGCTGGASGAATCTGCCTCTGTCCACATGATCTGGGTCCGGCCAAGCTGCCAGAGGCTCATGCCRCRGAGAYACCTGCRCRACAGYGARGCCWCAGACRCTGACGGAGAGGCAGATGGCAACCCGCAGAGCGCGCCTCTCCCCCAGGCAGTGGCCGCAGGAGCCGAGGCAGAAGATCCACCCTTGGCCGGAGGCTCTCAGCAAGAGGGGACCAGCATGCTCCTCCCCATGTCAGGCTCCTCAGAAGGAAAACCAACAGCTTCACCGACATGGAGTTTCGTCTGCACCAGGTGAGCAAGGAGCAGGTGGCTGGCACTGACCATCAAAGGGACTCAGGGCCATTTGCAGCACCCCCACACTGTGTACTATTTTCCCCTGTTGACACCTCATTAGGGGATGGCACTCACCTGTGGGATTTTGCTCTCCCCCTGCAGGTTCCCTCTGAGCACAAAGACGAGGCAAATTCCTCCTCCTCCAGAGACTCCCCAGAGGGTGACCCAGGTACGTACGTGAGTCGAGAGCTGTTCTGGGGGCAGAAGACCCAGCCCGGCCCAGCAAGGGGCACTGAGGTCGGCAGCACTAAGCCACGACCTCTTGGGAAAGCCCTTGGTGGGGGGGGCAGCAGGTGCTCGCCCTGTGCTCGTGCAGCCCCTCACCCACAGCTCTCCTTCCCCCCACAGCCATYGCCGCCTTCCCGCACCCACCGGCTCCCAGGCCCTCGCTCCTCAAGATACTGCTTCGGGCTCTGCGCAGAGCCTGGTCCTGTAGATGCGGAGCACAAAGAAGGAGAACAACGCGGACGCATGCCATCGTGCTGCAGATGTTTCCCTCATCCCGCAGCATTTCCTGCCACTTCCTGCCTCTGCTCTTGGTACAGAAGGAGGACCTGTTGTCCAAGACGGACAGCTGGAGCCACACTCTGTCATCGGGTCAACACAAACGCTGCCCCAGAGCACTCCTGCCATTCGGGAGGCCCAGCAATGCTGCCAGACACAGGGGCCTTCTAGGACAACTCCCATGTACACACAGTCATGTACACACTCTTGTCAGTCTACGACCATTTTCTACTTGGAATAAATTTGCCAAGAGATCTCTACTTTTCAGAGAAGACTATGTGACCTGACAATTTCATGTCTTCAAGTACCCATACTCCTCATTGTTACTCTTGGGATTTTACTCACAGCAAGACTCACAGGCAAGGTGTGATTAAGCTTGAGATTAGCTCTGATCTCTCCAGCTTCCTTAGTGGTTGCTCCTCCAACAGATTTTAGGTCTGGCAGATCCAATTTGAGCTCTGGCTAGACCAATCTTTCCCCAGACTTTATCTCCCATCACACATGGGGACATGGGGAATCTAGCTCCAAAAGCCAGGGAATCTGCTGCCCACTTCAGGGCAGTGCTGCTTTCAAGGCAACCCTCAGTAGGCATTGTAGCATCACACAGATAAATGAACAAACTCCCTCTGCACTCTGATGATGACAGCCCAAAGCATTATACATGTACCATCAAAGACTCCTTAACCTTCAGCCTAAGGCAATCCCCCAAACACAGGCATTGCCATGCAGATGGGATGAAGCGCTCTTTGCTACCTGGTCTGCACTGCTTGTGGCTCTGATACACAGCAAGAGCTCAGCTCTGGAGGAAAGAGGAAATCCACCCACAGCTCCCTGCCATATTCAGAACTGTTCACTGGTTTTATCCGTCAGATTGGTGTTTCTCAAGCAGCACCTGTGTTGCTCTGCTTTGTAAAGGCTGAGAAAAGGCAAGCTAACATTTTGAAGGATAAACGTACTGTAAACCACTTCCAGTACTTCTGCCCCTGATGAGGTTGATATCTTTTGCACTAGTTGCTATGGGCAGAAGAAGGCAGGGATGTTTTAGGGGCTCAATGAAACCTTTAGCAATTACATATCTTCTTCCCGAGTTTTCAGTAGATCTATGGGGTGGCAAGGTCATGTCTTGAGGAAGAATAAGGATCCTCTATCAGCTTTCTGGACCTGTATATCACAGGGTTTGCAGTGATTAATCCTATCTTAAAAATAGCCTTTGCATGACAGCTTGCACATAGCACAGGAGCCCACAGAATGAAGCAAAGATCTCATAGCTACCTGGACATGCAGTCTGATAACATAGAAATGGAGGAACCGTGGGTCATAGGGCCTGTGTGTCTGGGCGCCAGCAAGTGGGGAGAGTGAAGTGTTTATAGTTTCCACTAACCTGGTGTGTGTGGAGATGAACTTGTAATTTACTGGAAAACTTCAAGCTGGATTAACTGATGAGTAGGAGGCCCAGGGTCCAGGCAGGGATATTAGGCAGGCTGAGAGCCCATGCTAATATTTGCAGGATTCATGAGTGTGGAATGCTTATGGATCTAGAGAGTGAGGGCGTGTCTGTTTTCACTAATAAACTTTAGTCCCAATCAGCTAGAGAGGAGGAATAGGATTTGGTTATCTGTCCCTATGTTTTATGTGAGTTTCATAGAATAGAATCAGTAAGGTTGGAAGGGACCTCGGGAGATCATCTAGTCCAACCTCTCTGCTCAAGAAGGGTCACCTAGAGCATGTTAGACAGAGTTGCATCCAGGCAGGCCTTGAAGATCTCCAGAGAAGGAGACTCCACAACCTCTCTGGGCAACCTGTGCCAGTGCTCTGTCACTCTCACAGTGAAGAAATTCCCCCTCACGTTCAGGCGGAACTTCCTGTGCTTCAATTTCTGCCCATTGCCTCTTGTCCTCTCACATGGGACAACTGAAAAGAGTTTGTCCCCATCCCCTTGACATCCTCCCTTCAGTTGCTTGTACACATTGATAAGATCCCCCCTCAGTCTTCTCTTCCCCAGGCTAAAGAGGCCCAGCTCACGCAGCTGTTCCTCATAGGGCAGATGCTCCAGCCCTCTGATTATCTTCGTAGCCCTATGCTGGACTCTGCCCAGTAGCTCCATGTCTCTCTTAAACTGGGGAGCCCAGAACTGGACACAGTACTCAAGATGAGGCCTCACCAGGGTTGAGCAGAGGGGCAGGATCACCTCCCTTGACCTGCTGGCAGCACTCTTCCCAATGCACCCCAGGAGACCATTGGCCTTCTTGGCCACAAGGACACATTGCTGGCTCATGGTCAACTTGTCATCCACCAGCACTCCCAGGTCCTTCTCTGCAGAGCTGCTCTGCAGCAGGTCAGCCCCCAGCTTGTACTGGTGCCTAGGGTTATTTTTCCCTAGGTGCAGGACTCTGCACTTGCCCTTGTTGAACCTCATGGGTTCTGGTAGTGTTATATGTGGATGTTGTTACAGGCAGTGCCCTGTCTGTGGCAGTTTGCGTAGCCAGCTGTATTAATGCTCTTCGTGCATGAATATGCGTCTCTGGAATACACAGTAAGCCTTGCTACTCATTGAACTTGCAAATGGAAAAGTAGCTGCCATGTCCATCAGCCTAAACCAGAGAGACCTCTAGTCTCCAAGGGCTGGGCTCAACTCCAGCAGCTGGGCAGGAGGGGTCCCCTGGTCCCTGAGCCTGCTGGAGGCATTCCTCTTGCCCTCAGTCCCTCCCAGCCTCTTCTGCTACCTCCAAACTGACTTTTACTGTCCCCATTGCAGAGCCCCATTTGGCTCCCATTTTCCTCCTTTCCATTTGGCAGAGATGCTAAAATGCAGAAAAGTTAAATGCAGCTAAAGGCGCAAACCATAGCGGTCCCTGTGTGAGCCTCAAGCCCCGTCTTCCTGTTGAATAGCACCYGGATATGGATAACTTGGTGCTTTTTCAGGTTTAACTCTGTGATTCTTTTCCGAACATGCTTTTGCTTTTTTTTCTTAAGAACTGCAAAAGATGAGTTAAACAGCACAGTGTGAAGTGTTTTCACACCTCCATGCTTATAAATAAGCTATGCCACACAAAGAGGGGCTGGGGAAGAGTTAGTAATTTCCTCTTTGAGGTGAGGTTTTATTTCAGTAACATTTACTGGCCTCTAGACAGTAGTCTGTCAGCCCTTGAAATCCTCTCATCCTGAAGGCACTAGGCGACCAGAGTGCATCTGTAGATTGACTCAGGGCAACAAGTGGTGCCAGAGGTGAGACCTGTTTCTTTGGGCCCCTCCTCTGGCTGAGAAGAGACAACATGGGCTCTACCCAGGGCTGCTGGACCCTCTGCTCCATTCTACCACTTTGTAAGTCTGGGAAGGAGAGTGCGCTTTCTATCTGATACTAAACTTACCTCCGAAAGTAGACAGTTGCAGGGTGTGCAACAGGGACCTTTTCTGCTGTTCACTCTACAAAAGGCACTTTTCTTCCTTTGCTCTCAGATTTTTCTTTTATTATTATTTTTCTGCTCTGAGACATAYGGGATTTATCTCAGGCTGGGTATCACACTTCCACCCTGTTGCTCAGCTCAGGGCAGCAGCCACTGAGGCATGATGTGCCCATTCCCAGGAGGCTCCTAGACTAGCTCTTTCCCTCAACTGCCTGGGCTAGGCAAGGAGGAGTGGCCCAACCTTTCTGCCCCCCTGTCACTTGGGGAGTGCGGTGGCTTCTCTCCAGCTTTTGCCCAGAAAGACCTCACAATGGCTGCTCCAGACACCAGCCTTGGAAGTGTTTTGGGAGATGCCCAGGTCCCTGGGCAGGCTGTGCCTCCTGGGAGGTGCCTACTGCACTGGTGGGTTTGCAGCCTGTGTTCCATGTGTGCTGAGTGGCTTTGCCTCAGTGTGCATGTGCCACACATGGGGACAGGCTTGGCACTGGCAGCAACTGCTGGAGGCCGCAGCTGGCCCAGTTGGGCCTCTCGCTCAGAGGTTTATTGCAAATTTTTGGCCCCCTAACATGCTGGCTGTCAGGGTTCAGAGCACGTTTTGACTTGGGGAGCTCAGGAGGAGGCCAAGGGGAAGGCAGGCCCYCTCAGACCTTTGCTTCTCTCGTGGAGCAGGGCTGGCCCTTTGTAGAGACATGCCATGGAGTTATTCCCTCCCCAGCCATGGCTATGGAGTTATTCTCTCCCTAGGAATGGTTGGGGTTAGCGTCACCCTCATCGCTTGCACTCATGCATCTGGTTGGGCCAGGAGGAGGACTGCATTCAATGAGAGGCCAAAGATTTACCTGCGCAAAAAAAAAAAAAAGTGCATTGAAGTGGGGACATGCACTAGGTGTGCGTGAGGAGGGGGAAATGTCACATAAAGTGAAAATGGCAGCAGACTACAATAGTGTGAAGAGATTTCCCCCCCACCCATTTCAGACCAAGATTCATATTTCTCAGACTTGGGCAGTTAAATATTTGCTGTCTGGACAACAGTCTCTCAGAGAGTCCTATAAAAGAGCAAACTGTGATTGGGAAAAGTGTAAATATTTGGAACTGGCTGTTAGTGTGCCATTGCTATTATCTACTCTCATCTATATGAAAAAATGACATTTGTAAATAAAATCTTAATTTGTAAGTTAAAGAAGGCTGCCTTAACTCTCTGTAAAAATGATCTTGTTGATACTTGCTTTTTACCTTTCATTGCAGATCTCTCCCAGGCTGTTCTTATGAAAACCCCTCAGGATTTGGTCAATGGCACTGTGGGCCAGTCTGTGCTCCTACCTGTGTCCTACAAATTCAGCAGCTCCTCTCGCTTCCCATTGCCATTTCACTGGACGTTCAGTAACCGCTCTGAGCAAATTGTCACCTGCACGGTGCTGAACTGCTCCCTGAGTGCTGAGGGAGCTCCCAAGCACTGCTCTGCAAACCATTTCCTACACTCGGCATACCAAGGTCGCRCTGTGCTTTTCCCGGAGAACGCATCCCTGCTGCTCCGGGACCTGCAGCTCAATGACAGCGGGGTGTACAGCATCACCTTCAAACAGCCAGCCCAAACCAAGAACATCACCTTAACTGTGTACGRGGACACACGTGCTGGTAAGTGCAGCACTGGCCATGCACTCTCTTTAATATGCCTGTCCTATGTTGGGTGAATACATACCAGGGAGGTGAAAAGGAAACATCACAGCACTTTTTAGTTTTTCTTAAAGTTGCACAAACAGGGGGTCAGTCAGTTCTGGGGAAGCTGCTGAGGGGTGTTCGTGTTCCTAGTAGCAGCTGGCTGGTTCMAACCTTTCTGCCAGATGAAGTAACTCTTTTAGAAAGAACATATCAGAACTTCCTCTCAGTCACCGAGAAGGATTTTGCTAGTACTAGTAATTGCTAAATGAAGTTATTTTTCACTAGCAAAGTTGTAAATTATGGCTCAGAACAGCTTTGATGTTAATATGAATCAAATGACAAACTTGAGACTGGATGTCTACAAAAATATATAAACTTTGTGGCTTGTGATATTTGCAAATTAAAAAAAAGGCCTAAGAGATTCTTAGGTAATTAATTAATTACCTGTTGGACCTGGATCATCAGACTCTTTTAGTAAGATGGCCAAGGCTGGAATGTCTGTTCTGACTTTGCAATGTAATTTGGACATTGCTTTGTCTCTGTTTCAAGCAGCTGTGTAAACTTTCTGCAGCATTTCTGCAATGTATTCAGACATCCTCTCTGATCTGTGCAGCCCTTTAACATTTCTAACTTTATGTTGGGTTAATTCTGATGAATGTTATTGCCTTATCTTGAGATACACAAGACTGTTCACAATAGTGACTGTCTTACATCCCTATTACAATCTGCTATAAAAGTCAAATAAATGAAATAATTCTGCCTGTATTATCCAATTGTGATATAATCCAAGTAGTTTACACAAAAGCTTGTGCATTTTGGCCCAAAGTAATCCTGAGAACTGGCAGGACACTAGCTCTTAGAGAGGAGTTTTCAGAGCTCAGTGAAACCTGGAACTCATGGGAATGAGTTATAATCAATTAGAAAAGCCCCAAACCAACTTTACATTTGCCCCCAAAGAAATAATTGCTTGRATTTTTTGCATTCATAATGAGAGCTAATCTGTCCTGGACTATTTGTCATAAATGCAGTACTCTCTGAGGGGGTTCAGCCCTGCCAGCAACTCTGACATGTATCTTCCACAGGGCTGCAGTAATGACTCAGAGCACCAAGCATGCAGCCCACAGTATGAGCTGAGGCAAGCAAACATGATGCAGCCACACACTGCAGTCAGGCTGAGGTTACGTATCCCACCTGTGGGATGGCCATTTCCTACTTACAAATTTCCTTTACGCAGAGGATCCTCCGTAGTGATCAGTACTTTCCTGTTCTGTAACCARAGGGAGCCTTCTGTGGTAAATGTATTTCAACAGTTATAATTAACTCTTTAAAATACTCATGGAAAACATTTTCTTTCATATTTCAGCTACTGAAGCTGGAGGAGGGAGGTCTGGACAGGAAATCCTTGTTATTATTGCTGGATGCTTCTGTTTCATCTTGCTGCTTCTGCTGCTGTTCTGCTATGCATGGCACAGAGGTGAGTGGATATAGTCCTATATTTCACCTTTACACCTCCTGTCCTGATTCCTCCTGAATATTTTTGTGGTCAGTAATCCTGTAGATCCAGAAATGCAGATGTTTTGCCCCTCATGAATAAAGTAACATGAAATATTCTGGACACTCCAAACCATCAGTCTAGCTGAGCTGCAAGGCCCAATGTACATTCACTGGATATATTTGGAATTTGCAATTTAGTACAAGGTATCAGACACACCGCATGGGTGTATTGCATGAGGCTGATTGATACAACATGTTGGTCTCTGAGTTCTGGAGCTCAACTCACTATACCGTGGGGAAAAAATATTATTCCTGTAGATAAGAGGAACAACATAGTCATGTATCTGCATCTGAAAACCTTTGAAGTAGGTGACATATAAAATAATGGGTGGATATTTAGTATGCTTCTGCTTGGAAGCCCACAGATTCTCCAAATCTTACTAATCATATGTTTGAAAACCAAATTCTTAAAGATTCCATGGGCAGGATGAGTGCTGTCATTATTTATAAGTAGCATTTTCTGCCTGTATTCTGAGGAGGACCTTAAAGAAATCTATAACCTGTAGCGACACCCACATTGGTAGATGGCTCGAAGGTCTTCAGAAAGACTAAGTAGTGCTTGCTCCCTAGGCAGAAATGATACCATTGTTCACCAGTGTGACTGCCAAATATCAGTGTGAAAAAAATACTAAAGCAAACAAAATTTCTTGCAGGGGAAGCTCTTCCACTGATGAGATGCATAAATCAACAGGTAAAGTAAGACATAAAAAAACCCTTCTGCTCTGACATGGGAGCTTCTGGACACAGAYTGACTTGAATCAGTTTGAGTTAGCTAATAGGAATCTCTTCCTGAGGATGAAGGCACTCAGGCTGGTGTAATACCACAAATAGCCTGGCAATATTCATACCTTTTGAGAAATGCATGTAATCTATGGTATGAATTTATTCTCTGTAAGTCATCAAACTAGGACAACTGCTACCTTGTAGAAGGAGGTCCAGTCTTGCATCTTGCACCCTTTTTCTSCTGTCTTCCAGAGAGAGCATCATGTCTGACCCTGGTCTTAGTCCTAGTCCCTTTTCTCTCCTCTTGCCTTCATCAGTTAGGGGAGAAGAGGTGGCTGTCCTTGTTTGGGGCAGAGGTAAAYGGGTGTGATATGAGAAAAGATCTCTGGACTCTGAGACAGTTGTGGCCTAGCAGTGGATCAAAATCCCCCATCTTCCTCACATTATCCTTGCGGTGCACAGGTTGTTTCTCCTCCAGCACARCTGACAGAGGCAGCCAACAGATGCAGACCTGTTTGTGCAGCAGTTTCTGGGCTCTACTTAGATCTCCTGAAAACCTTGTTGGAGATTAAGGAGGATTTCTGGGAACTYCCTGAGGAAATAGAGAGTGTCTGTGGTTGACAGCTGAGGAGAGCTAGGTAAGGACAGCTGCAGAAGGCCTTAACTTCTCCCAGGAAGCTCTAGCTGCTGTTAATGAGCTCTATTGGTTGCTCCTGTCCAGAGGGTGTTTGGGGCCTTTTTTCCCCAGATGATCCTCTATTAGGGAGGGTCAAGTTCCCTTTTAGTCAGTGCTAGGCAGAGGCCTATATAAGAGCCAGGCCTAGAGTGCAGCTTCTAGAGGCAGCCAATGGATACAGCATTTTGTATAGCAGTGTGCAAAGAAGGGGTCCTTATCTCTGTTCAGAGCAGCATACACAACCTCAGGTATGGTTGTGACATACCTGAGCYCAGCAAGTCTCATGCTGTAAGACTACCAGGTTTCAGGTTTTATGGAGATGTTAGGGCAAAATACTTGATAGAGGAAGCACAGCAGGTCCCCTGTGTCCCTGCTGCTTTTGCGCTTGTATGCTAGGAAAAGGACTGGGGTCTATCAACTGTCTCATGTTGCTGTATCAGACAGCTCTCTGCTGTTAATGGGTCAGCAGTCCTGGATGTGATGTCTGGTGTGAGGTCAGAGGACAAAGCTGCAGCCCAAGGATGCACTGCATAAATGAAACTCGCATGCTGATCTCTGTATCCACCAGGTAAAGATTCTTATCTTCAGTGTTTTCTGTATCTATGTTTACGCAGGTCCAAAGCCCTAACGAGCCACAGAGAAGATGGTCAGAGGCAGACCTGGAAAGGATTTACATAAATGTCRTCTACTTTGGGAAGAGGTAGCCAAAAAACTGTGATGTGCTCACAGTATTTAGCAAATGGTAGCTCAAAGACGATGTACAAGGGTGACTAACAAAGCTGTGGGAGTTGTTTCAAGCTAGAACTCATCATCTGGAAAAAGAGATGCTTTTTAAAAGAACAAGCACAGCACTGCTGTGATAGCTCCAGCTGGCAGAGAGCAGGACACTTCCCCATCAACAGAGCTGGCATTGTCTAGGATTAATACTCAGAAACCACTCCTGTACTCTGAGCACAACATTTTAGCTGTTTGACCAAACAGTTTGGGCTGTGCCTAAACTAACAAGAGAAATAATCTCCTGAGTCCCGAGCTAGCTGTATTAATTCTGTATTTATGTAAATAGATCTCTAGATCAAATGCTGCTAATGTTACCCTGTCCCTCATAACTTTTATGACTGTTGTCTCTGGCAATGTATTATATAATTTTATTAGAGTAAATGAATAGCAATCGATCCACTCTCCATTCCAAGGAGATCTGGAAGACATTGATGCTTTGGTGCTTTATTTACATTTATCAAGGTCCCCAAAACTTGATGAATGCCTTATGGAATATATTTTGATAGTGCCCTGTGAGTCACTGATAGAACTAGGTATGTTATTGGGCAGGGACAGTTTGGAGCAATGTTACAGACTGAATGTGTCCATAGACTTTGAATATCAGCTGTAACAGTGGACTGGGCTGGTATGGGGCAAGATTCTCTCCTGTCATGAYGGTGGCAGCTGTGAATGGTGAGAGTCCTCCTATATGTAATAAAAATGAGCCTTTTCCTCTCCAGCCTAGGCTAGTGGTTGTTGGCAGGCCAGTGGGGAGGATCTCGGAGAGCACCTCTGAGGTTGCCCTGCAGCACTGGGGAAGGACCACAGCAGGCCTCCTGTGTCTCTGCTGGCTTGGGCACACATAGGGTTTGTGCAGCTAGGGTTCCAGATCCATCTCCTGCCAGGCATCATTGCATCACACTTGGTGGCTTGGTCCTCTGCCACCCTCAAGATACTGTTGTTTTACTATGGAGCAGGCAGCAAGCCTGGACCTGCTGTCCGAGCCRAAAACAGAAGGTGGTGCTGGCAGAGCTGCAGGCTGTTAGCTGAAATTGCCCAATTGCCAGCTAAAGAGAAGACACTCAGATCCAGCTTCCTCAAGGAGAAGCCCCTGGCTGGGTTGTCTTCCCTCTTTGTGTTCCTCTAGGTCTGCAGTTGAGGTACTCAATGTGGAGAGCACATTGACAGGAATGGAGGAGAATGGGAGTAGAGACTGTGAGAACAGTGATTCACTTTCAGTACATCCATGTTTTGTCCAGCTCACTGCTAAATCCTGACGTGCTAGTCTGGAGCAGAATCATTTTGTCCTGTGAAGTGTGGTGCGAGAGTTCTGTTTTATTTGGTGGAAACAACCACTCTTTAGTGGAATAAAAATGAAAGAGGAGGATGCATGTGATCTGCAGATTGCTGCAAATCTGATGCCACTAACTGTAATAACAGGATTCTCTTTGGCTTGGGGGCCTGCTGGAGATCACCATATGGGAAACATGAATTTTTAAAATATACACTGAAATATCACTATGAAAAAGTTCTTGAGTACATTAACCGGACACACTATGGTWGAGACTAGTTATCTTTCAAGCATCTCAACTGATGTGTGTGAAATACCCTCCTGTAAAGGAACAGCCCCATCACAGGTAGTCAGTACAGCCCTGGCAATAATGTGGGGTTTTTTTGTTTGTTTTTGTTGGTTTTTTTAATTTAGTTTAAATATGACCGGTTGAGCAACTGGTTGAGAAGTTTCTGGAAGATTTATAGAAAAGAGGTAGTTTCCTTGCAGCAGAGCTGGTCTGTTGGGAGGGAAGTGACCAGAATATGTACTGAGTATTTCTACATTAAAAATCAGAGGGGAAAGTCTCTCTTGCAAGAGGCTTATTTCTTTWAAGCAGTGCACCACCTTTGTTGGCTTATTTCAGGCCACAGTAACAAAACTTTGCCTCGTGTCCTTATAAGAGAAGGAAAGGCTGCAGAAGCACCTGCTTGCAGCTAGACTCTAGCAGGACTATCTGGAGTGATTAAAAATCACTAAATTAAAAATAATGCTTGTAGATACAGATGAGATGCAGGAAATGGCTGGGAAGTGTCTAGCTTGTATCCATGCAAGTTTTGAAGCCAGTATGGATGCTCTGCTTCTCATGATTGCGTGCTGAGGCATGATCTCTCTCCAAAGTTGCTAGACCCTCTGTTCTGTCCTGCTGCTCATGGTTAAGTCTGGGATGGGGCAGACTGAAAGGTATGTAGCAACCTGAATCAAGATAATATATGAGCTGATATAAGGGGAAGCAGCTGATGGTGAATCACAAATTGCTGGAAATTTGGAGGGATAAGTCACAGCGTGGCTCATAGACTCTTTGACAGGCATCTGGCAAAGCTGCTTTCTGAGAAGATAGTGGAAAAGCTGGACTGTCAATATGACACAGTACAGCCACTTACTGTGCTCGTGTTTACTATTTCTATCCATATGGTTGCATTATATCAGTGCTGTTTTATTTATCACTGATGATTTTGTACAGCCATGAAGGATAACTGCAAGATAGCTGTAACTTCGAAAGAACTCTTAAGGTTTCATATTTGTGATATTAAAATACATTTGAATTGGCTTTGTCTGGTGTCAGATGTGTTTTGGGAAACATGAATTTACCCGATGTGGAATTTGTAACAGCTGACCCAGCTTAGGCTGTGCCATTTCCTGGAAGAGAAGAAAAAACGTCGCTGAGGCCAGAGACTTGTGTTTTCCAGCCAGTATTGGGATTGCTGCCCCTGCTCATGGTCAGCAGGCTTCATTTCATTTTGTGTGACAAGCAGCACTTGCTGTAACTCCACCTCCCGCGATTTTCTGCACTTCTGCCCACGCGGATGTGGACTGACAGTTGTGAGGAACCTTCTTCAAAACCAATGTGTCTGCAGCCCACTTTAGAWTCAAAGTAGCTACAAATCTCTGTCCCTCCACCCAATGCTAAGCCCAAATGCATGTAAAAATCACCACTTTAGAACTTCTCTCACACCTTCCCCCTCCCCAGCACCATCACTGAGTTTTGGTGCTCTTCTCTGCATCTCACAGYTAGCTCAGCTCTGCAAGGCTCGCACACATCCTGTCCAGTAAAGCCCTTTCCCACTTGGTGGACCTTCTCCATCAGAGGAAAATTTAATAAAGAATTACCTTTTCTCTGTCTGCAATTGAATGTGAAGCAAATATACTTTGGAAAGGAAACATTGTGGAAAAGTCCTGACTCTTCTATGATGACAGCTCACACTTATAAACATTCCATCCCAGGAAAGGTGCCCTGTTTGTCCTCAGTCAAATAACTTTTCTTACAGTTTAGTACCCTTTCTCCTCTTCCATTAAATATCCTTTCCTCCAGGCAAATACACCTTCCTCCAACAACCTGTTCCTCCCAAACACGTGAGAGCAGCAAGTGAAGAAGTGAATAATTTTCCAGAGATTCTAATAAGCCCAAAGTGTTAAAAGGCTCGTCAGGATATACAGGCTGCTTTTTCATGCCAGCTTACTGATGTTCTCTGAGGGAGAAAGAGTAAAGTGGCTTGTAGTGGAAACTACAAATCACCAAATGTTCTTCTATTGCTTCRGATTTGTGCTTCTGCCCTTTCTCTCTTGCTCCCCATCTCACCATCCAGTAGCTCTGGTGTTCCCAGGAGCTATGTCCAGTCTTCACTAAGCACAAAATCAGACCAGCCCAGCAAGCAAACAGGCCCCTGTTGCAGCTGTGCTCCCCACGCACTGACACAAATCTCTCCTTTGTGACCGCAAAGCTGTGGGTCAGCTCTAAACAACAGCAACCAACTCAAAATAGGCAAGCAGTGCTCYACTTCTGCCCTGGCGTGTTTTTACAGGGGACTGGCCACGTGCAGGAGGTGTGCTCCCACTCTTGCAAATGTTGTGCTGGGATTATTAACCAGAGGAACACAGTGAGGGAGTGAAATCCTGGTGCCACAGGAGTGGAGCAGTCCCATGTTCACATGAGAGCAGTCTTGTGGGTGCAGGGAGCTGGTGAGTCTCCAACTCAGGCCTRTCTTGTGGCTTCTGGACTTGTAGTTCATGCTCATTCTTCCCAGGTTCAAGTCTCCATTTCCACAGCAACAGAGCACAGACAGCGGCTGGCAAGGGCTGCCCTAGCACGGTGATGTCACATCTGCACTTCTCCTTCTGGCCCCACAGGGGGAGAAGCACTTCCCTCCAAGCAGCCTGAGAGCGTCCCCCGATCTTTGTGCTGGCTCCGCTTGTGCCTGGTAGCGGCTCTTGTCCACCTGCATGCCTGCCACCAGGGAAGGAAAGGGGGTTGCATGTTTTCCCTTCTGCAACCGGTAAGTACATAGACAGCCTCACTGCTCTACAAAGAACTTGACTTTCTTTGGATTACCAGTTCTGGAAGGGTGTTTTTGCAAACAGCTTCATCTGGCTGAATATCAATAGAGAGCCAGGCATATCTGCAGGCTTACATGGAGACCAGACAGTGTATTTCTCTGGGAGCCCATGGGCTGAGTGGGGCTAGTCTCTGGCATGGGGCATCATCATACCCCAGGTCGCACTTCAGGCATTCAACTGCTCGAAAAGTGCTGTTGCAGAGCATACGAAGAAACTRTCAACTCTGGCACACTTGCAAATGAAGCCTCCAGCACAGAGGGGAGACTAAGGAAGAGTCAACAACTTCCTCTTGGGCTGAGACAACATTTCAGAGATGCTCACTTGCTGCCTCAGCAGAGACCTTAGCCAATGCTGCTGGAACAACGGAGTGGTTACCTCCCCTGAGCTGGTGGTTAGTGACCCCGTGCCAGAGGCGTGGTAATCGGACAGCAAAAGCTTCCATTCCMTCACAGTGCAAGCTAGGCTTAAACTTGTGTGAGCTCTGCAGCACCTGCATCTTCAGGGACCAGGAGCAAATGTCCTCTCGCTGGCACTGCAGGAGCTTCAGCTCCATTCTTCTGCTCCTTGGTAAGTCTGGAATGGGCTGAGCTGAAAACTCTTTGGGGGGATGTGGTGCACCATAGGAGAGCAACCCAGCAAATACTTCATTGTGCTGTGGATGGGCAGTACAGGCAGTGACACCAGATGCTTGTCTTTGGTTGGATCAGAGTCATAGCTCACTGAAGGCTGGGAAGCCATACAGAGAACTCATAGTAAGTTTGCTCTGAAGGACTACTCTTTCTCACAGGCTGCTCTCAGCCCTCCCCATCCAAGCATCCTTGTAAGGTTCAGGTGGCTCCTCATGGAAGGAGACATCCAAGACCCCACTGGGCAGGGAAGGGAACTTGTCTCCAAGCATACAAATGCTGCTAGTTCTTAAAAATGGGCTTGGAAACTAAGCCTGTGGGTGAGATTCACAGCTTTTGTCCCAGACCCACAACCTGCTCTGCTGTGAGGGTTTGAGCTCAGCTCTCCCCTTCAGCTCTCCCTTCAGCTCTTGGCTTGTGCTGTCAGGAACCTGCGGTGGCATCAGTCCCTGACAGGCTCTTGGCAGGATTTGCTTGACAGAGTGTGTTCCACCCACAGGTTGCTGCAGAGCACAAGGTGGAACGTGCCGTTGTCTCCCCCTTCCCCAAATAGGGATGGGGAGGGGTGAAGGCTGAGAGTACCTTCAAATGTAGATGTACAGAAAAGTACATCTGGCCATAAAATGGCGCAATGTGCTCAAGTGTCAGGGAACAAATAATGCTGGGAACTCCTGACCATGTTAGCCCATCTCCAAGACCAACCAACCTGTGTTTTTTCAGCCCTCGCTGGGATTGCAGCCCCTACTTACGGGCGGGCTCAACACTCACAGCCCAAGATGGTCTCTACAAGCATTGGAGGGATAGAGCCCTCTTTACCATGATAGCTCRGGTCTCTCTGTAAAATCTGTAGGTATGGATGTGGTGGCTGCATTTTGCTGAGAACTGATTTCCATAGATAAAGCTGCAGAAAATGTGTCRGTGGAGTGAGGTGTGTTCCCTACTGGGCATGTTTGAGAAAGAGAAGAGGCAGTCACAGACAGTCTGTTTTTTCACACATCAGAATGAAGTGATGTTACTAACCTGCCCCTCCTCGTTCTCTGCAGGAGAAAACCTGGCTCTCATTGCTGAAATCCCTCAGGATTTGGTCAATGGCACTGTGGGCCAGTCTGTGCTCCTACCTGTGTCCTACAAATTCAGCAGCTCCTCTCGCTTCCCRTTGCCATTTCACTGGACGTTCAGTAACCGCTCTGAGCAAATTGTCACCTGCACGGTGCTGAACTGCTCCCTGAGTGCTGAGGGAGCTCCCAAGCACTGCTCTGCAAACCATTTCCTACACTCGGCATACCAAGGTCGCGCTGTGCTTTTCCCGGAGAACGCATCCCTGCTGCTCCGGGACCTGCAGCTCARTGACAGCGGGGTGTACAGCATCACCTTCAAACAGCCAGCCCAAACCAAGAACATCACCTTAACTGTGTACAACTCTCATTTTAGCCTTAACAATCCAGGTGAGTGTGAGTGTGAGAGCGTGCTCAGCACAGACATCACCTAACCTACCCCAGTGATGCATACAGAAAGAAGAGGGAATGCTGGTAGGATATTTGTCCTACTTCCCCAAGGGATATGTTGCTGCGGTGAAGACAGGATTTCAAGGGATGTCMTGTGTGGTGTTGTAAGTAGCTTTTCTATTTATGGCAGGAAACTCATTCTGCCCCTCTATTGCTAGGTTAAATCACCCACAGAGATGGGTGCTAGCTTTGTGGATTTACCACCTATCACCCATCTCTGTGCAGAAATGAAGTAAACAAATATCTTGACCCTGTGCATCTGTTTGTTGCTTGCACACTGGGTAACAGAACGCAGTATAAGGGCTTCCTGTGTAGCTGATTGTCATTAAATAAGTAATAGTGTTTCACCAGCCTCATGTTTATCTAATATTAATCAATACATTTGAGAGAAATGGGATGAGAAACTTAACCACTGGATCTGGCTCTTATATTGGAGGAAATTCAGTATTCACTGGGGATAATAAAGGGCTCAGGAATAAATCTGTGGCCAGGTGGGCTAATAAAAGTATACTGAATGATTGCTATTCATGTACACAAAAAACACAGATAGCATCACAGGGAAGTCAGTCAAGCTGGCAGCCTTGGATTCTCTTACAGAATGAGCTCCTTCTGTAACCTGGCCAAGTTTGGGTTATTTATTCACAGTTGCCACCTAGTCTTGGTGTATTAAACCCATCTCTGTTTCTAGTTTTGCCTGTTGTTTTTTCCCCATTTTCCAGCTGTTTCCTGGCCTAGTTTACACTCTCCATGATGAACGTAGGGATTTTGAAGTTCTGACTTTGCATACAGTAGTTTTCCAATACCCTTCCTTGATTTTGTCCGACTCACTGCCATCTGTCAAGGCGTGAAACAGTGCTGCATTTGCACTCATGACTCTTCCGCAACTCAGCTGCCATTCTGTGTACAAAGCAGATGTTACAATCTGGATGGCAGTATCTGACTATGGTAGACTCCAAATCATTACAGACATAGCACTAAACATCTTTGCGCTCTGTGGGCAGGACTGGAGAATGCTTTCTCTACTTCAGGATGGAAGTATTCCTCAGAATATTTTCTTGGATGGTTCCAGGAGGGGAGAAGAGGGCTGCGGTATCTGATTTGGAGTTACGGCAACCCCTCACAGCTCAGCATTTGCAGCCCACAAGGCACTCATTGCCCAAAGCAGAGGCAGCACAACTGCTCAGACATGCAATCAGTCAGTGCAAGAAAAGAAACTCATACCTGAGCTGTAGATGTGGGTGGGTCTTTTGCGATGAAATATTTCCTTTAAYCTGTGTGTCCACAGTGCTACTCTCCGTCTACTTACATGGCTTTCTGATCACAAAGAGAGTACTCTTTGACCAGAAGGCATGTTCTCCAGAAAATATTCTGCAACCGTTGCAACTATTCCTTCAGAAAACACTCATATCACGTATTTTCTTTCAAGTGTCAGACCATAATGAGCCAAAAAAGGAAATTTCAAGCCAGATCTCTACCTACGTAATTGGAGTTTCTTCTTGTTTAATCTCCTTCCTTCTGCTATTCCTGCTCTTCTACTGCATATGGCATCTGGGTGAGTGGATCTGCTCTTGCAATTTATGCTTTGAGGTTGCTTCCTCCAGACCTATTCTAGGAGATAAAGCTAGTGGAAGGTTCTGGTGAGACCTGTGTCCTRCTTTTCATACCAAAATTATTCCGTCCGTAAGAAGTCCCCTGAAATGTGTTACCTCCTTCAGTTCTAAGAGTCACTGAATGTGTTTAAAGTCCCTGATGCAGCTTCATAATGTAGCTGCATGGCATGGGTCTATCGCATTTCCAATGATGAAAGTTTTCTGGAGAACACGTACATTTAGGTGCTAAGACCAGAATAAAAATACTGTAATATATCAGTCCTATAAAATAAGTACAATTTTGTGTACTCCAGAATGCATCCTCTAAGCGTAGTTATGACTACACTATTGTAGTTACTTTAAAATTCCAGTTGAAGAGAATACTTGAGGATGTTTCCACTTTAATATAAACCAGAAGGTACACATATCTCCCCAGCTTCCAGCAGTGATGTCTTCAAAACCTTCATCCCTGTGGGTACCTTCAATTTGATTTGACAAGAAACAAACTTCTTTGATTACAAGTAGATATTTTGCTTATACTTGGAGAAAGTGGYTACAGAAATCTCCATCCTAAAGGCAAAATCCACATTGCAACCTGTCAATAGACAGGGTCAATAAAGTAATCTTAGTTCTCTAGCACTAGAAGAAAGGAAGATACAGACTATTAGTGTGTCTGTCAAATAATATAATGTAACTCTCCTTTTCCTAGGTGCAGTTCAACAGAAGAAAATGAGAATCATTAGACAACAAGAGGTACTTGAAAAAATAAGAAAACACTTTGACACAGGCAGCTGGGTAACTGCTAACTGGCTTGCTTAAGATATACTGAGCTGTAAGAACCAGGTTGTGAATATAAAATTAGGAGGTTAATTTATTATTCCAAGGAAAGACTAAAAAGTGCCTGCCCTTTCCCCCAGCTGGACTTGAGCTGCTCTCTTCCATTCCATTCCACCTCTCTCCCTTTCAGTCCCCAAACTTCAGGCTTTGTCTGCATCAGCCTGAATTTTACCTTCATGGCTGAGAAGCCTGGAGCCAGCTTTGGCCAACGGCAACAAGAGAAAAGCTAGAATGATTAAATGGAGAGAAAAAAGTAGATGATCATCCTTCCTTGCTTCCTAGCCTCATAAATTTATGCAACAGCACCTCTTTAGGGGTTGGTATGGGTGGTCTAGGGACCCATCTCACGTGGAGTTTTATCCATGAAGAAGTGCTACTGACAGCTTGTGAATTTGAATAAAGCAATGAGAAAGAGACAAAGAAACCTAAGGAGGAGACATCAGTCAGGTGGCTCAAGTGACTGCTCTGACCAACACTGGGGATCCATAGAAGRTGACTCCATGGTGCTGGCAGATGTCCCAGAAGTGCTAAGACACTCAAGAGAGTCTCTCTTGCAGATCCTACCAGCTTTCCCCTGTAGTAATTTCCATACAAAGAAGGCAAAAAGGTAAAAGGTAAACCAGATAGTATGTACCAGAGCATTGGGACCCATCAGTAATAAATGGATATAAGGAAAGGATGAGAAGGTTTAGTATTTCCCAAACTTTTTTTGTGATTTTTTTTCAGTAAAAAATAGCCACAGTGGAGGCTACATTCCCCTCTCTGTGGGGAACTACAAAAAATCTTCAGCAAAGATTTTTATCTTTGCTTCTAGTGTCCATAGAACTCTTTAGTCTGTCATCTAAGCYGTGTCTGAGGCAGAACATGGTCTTGTCTGAGAGATTCTTGGGCAAAATACATGGGAGGAGTAGCAAGGCACCTATCATGTGTGCCTGATAGACTGCACCAGTTCTGCATTCATGTAGACAGAGCTGGGACCAAACTTTCCTCATCCCTCACAAATCTGTACTATGCTTATAATGTATCTGTATGCAAAGCCATCTTGACTTCACACAGCCCCTGTTGCTACCAGCCTCTTCTTGTCTACTGCAAGTCAGTAACTCTGTACACTGCTTGATCCTGACAGAGCCTCTGGAGAAGGCACTCATCTTTGCTGTTTTCTTTGCCTTTTCTAGGTCTCAAATGCTGAGGAGTCTCCCATGGAAAGCACCATGATGAGGGATGTAGCGACTATTTATGCCAGAGTTGGAGACAACRTTGAACAGTCACAGCAGAGAGCAGCACCAGAGGTTGTGTACATGTCTGTAGCCTTCTCTGATCCACCAGGACTGGATTGGCCACTGTCATCTTGTGCAGAGACTGTGGATCTGCCTCAAGTGGAAGCCTTGAACTTTGCTAAAGACAGTTSTGCTTCGAAGTGAAGAGGATGAGAGAATGTTTTTGTCACTGATGTGACCCTCAGTGCTCTTACTCCAGCAGCTCTTAGTCTGCACACTGAGTGCAGGCTGTAAAGGATTTGGAGAATTTTGTGTACAAAGACACATGGCATAAGAGAAAGATTCATAAGGCAAAGACCAATCAACAATTTGGTCCGTGGGAACCTTACTTCCATAGACTCACCTTAACTGGAGTGGTGACAGAGAACATTAAATGGATCTTAATCTTGTGTCCCAGATTCATTGCCAACAGTCTTGTCATATTAAAAGAATATATGAAGATTATTTGGACTGAAAAGTTGTTCTTATTTTTAGGAGTGTTCCAAATAATTGTTATGTGCGTTCTTCCTACAATGCGTGACCTTAGGATACCAACACAATAGCTTCCTCCACTATTGTTTTGAAATRTCCCTGTGAAGTGCAAGGAGATGGAAATGGATTTCCTGGTATATAAATTACTTCCGCAAAACGGTGTGTATGTAGGTGGAAGAAAGCAGAGCTGTGTAATTCTAGTTTAAAATCAAAAGTCCACATTTCTATCAGCACTGGCATTTTTGGGCATCTTTAAAATGTTGTGAGGACATAAATCAGTTTTTCTGTCCTTCTGGGTGTCATGGTAAACCAGAGTGTGTAGCAGAACATTAGGACCCATCAATGGATATAAGGCAAGGATGAGAAGCCTTGGTATTTCCCAACCACAGCCACTTTGAGAACACGCAGTGCCAGCCAAGTGGCAGAGCAAGAATCTCTTGGAGATAGCATAGAAATCGCTGCTGTTGCCTTCTCCTCTTCATGTTTGGAGGTCCCCTCCCTTTAGCAAGGGAAGAAATGTTTTGTACAAGACACACAGTGTCAAACATGGTTTTCTCTACCTCCCACCTGCATCTCCAGCTAAATATCCTGTAGCTAGCACACAGGCCTCTCCTGGCCCRGGGTGAAACCCTGCCTCATCATTTGGCTGCTCAGGTCTCCTGGTGTTCATGACGACAGAGCTTTGCTCCAGAAAACAGAAATACTTTGTGATTTAATAAAACCAAAAATTCAGAAACCTTGCATTARGTAAAATTAGAGCCATTGCTGTAGTTAGCATAAGGCCTTAAATAGCAAAAGAGAGGAAAGTACTAAAAAAGTGAAGAAAGAGCAAATAAACACAGTAAATATGACTGTCACTCCTCAGGCTTGATCATATAGTGTCACTGCCTTACTGACAGTCCTCTTGACAGACTTGGGAGTCTGTCTCTGCCCCATTATTGAAGGCTGCTCAGGACATAGATCAGGTTCTCCACAACTGTGGGCAGCCATGGAGCTTATCTTCAGTTTGACAGAATTGGCAGAATAACCACTTGGCTTCCCCTGTGCCTGGTAAGTCACAAAATAGCCTCAATATTATAGTAATATTAAGACCTTCTATAGAATGAATTCATTATCCATCAGTCTTTCAGAAACACAACCTCCAAGTCCCATGGAATGGTCCTCCCTCCCGGGCAAAAGATACCTGGATGGAGAAAACTATGGATTGTGCTATGGAAACATCCCAGGCTGAACTGTTGCTTCCCAGAAGATAATACCAAGAGACAGGAGCAGTCCTAGCCATCTGCAGATTTGTGGCTCTGTAGGGTAACATTTTTTGTAGGCTCTAGCTATCCCATTGCATGTATATGCCTTCCCTCATGTTCTTTGCCCTTGTAGTGTCCTTTTCCTTCTGCCCTGTGCAGTGGCACCTAGGCTGTACTACTGATGGCTTTGGGGTATTTGTTAGCACAGAGCGTGTCTGTGCTGTGCTGAACGCCTGCAGAGGGAGAGCAAAATAGGTAACAGCCATTGCCTTGAAGCTGYGCACACTGTGAGTTGCTGGTTTGTTTTCTGTGTCTGCACTAAGGATATGCAATTTAGATGTGATTAAATTCTCCCTTTGCAACTCGGGTCTTGTAGAAGCTGCCTGGTGCCAGTATGGAGCCTTTCCAAGMGGTAAAGTACTACTACACCTACATACAACCAGTGCATGGGTAATAGAAATACCCAGACCATTCTCTGAGCTGAACACATTTGGTCTGTGATGCTCTTCATGATTCCCTGTTTCTGTTATCTTTTCCACTTCTCCTGGGGCCCTGCTCTCCTGCTGATGCTGTGTTGCCAGCACAGAAGGGATTTCTTCTCTTTCTAACCCATTSCTCCAGTGCCTGCAACTAAACCAAGAGCTTTACAGACAGCTTCTGCTTTCTCATTTCCTTCATCAGGTAGCTTCTTCACAGAGTTCTGCCTCCCAGGTGCTTCTTTGTCAGTTCTTTAAAGCTGTTAAAGGTCAATGTGGTTTTCCTTGTGATTGCAAAGGGTTCATTTCTTGCAGATCTCTATGTCAGGTGCTGTGCTGTGTGCTGCCCACATCTCAGAACACAATCCCTCCCACTGGATACAGGTAGCCTTCTATTTCAAAGATTTCAAGTAGTTCACCAATTGCCTCAACAACATTGCTGCTCTTCACAATTTATTTTTCTGCATCTCAGCCCACTCCAGGCCCGTAAGGCTGAACAGCATCCTTTGAGATTCTATTTGCTTTGAAAGAAAAACTTTATCAATCACAATTGTCCCTTGTGTAGGAATCTCTCAGACCCAATAGGATGCATATCATAGCTACCTGAGATACAGTTTCAAGTGATGAACATAGTACAGTTGAGGTTACAGTTGTCCACTAAAACTTCAAGCCACAGCTTTCTCTATATGTAAGCAGASTGAAAGAGCCTGCAGTCCCTTGGTTTTGCAGAGCTGGGACTCCAGACCACATCTTTTTCACTAGCATTGATCTGATGAAGTCTCTTCTCTACTGATTGTTTTTTTTTTACTTTTTTTTCCTCTCTCTTTTAATCCTAGGCAGGGAATTTAGGGGAATGCCATAGGCAAAGTTCTCTGCAGACACCTCAGCTAAGTGCTTACATGGATATCAGGAGCCGTTCAAAAGCCATTTGCAACTGGATGACTGGATTTCTAAAGATCAGCTGGATAATTTCATTACATTTCTATTTCATCCAAACACTTCTGATTTCTGGCAGAGATGGGTGATCATCACTTTGTTACTGTTCAAGCTACAGCAGCCTGGGAGAGGAGACAGGGAGGGAAYTGAGGCTGTACTTTCAGGAACAGTCTGTAGCATGAGTTTCACTTTGCTGATGGTCAGCCACTTTTCCTATCTCTCTGCCACCACAATAAGCTTCGCTGGCCCAAAGCAGCATGTGTGAAATCTCTTCTTCACAGCATGAGTCTCTTACCAATAATGACAGGTTTTGCCTGCTATGTTTTCTTTTTTGTCTTTGCCAGCTCCTCAAAAGGTGCTAGATGTTACGCAAGTACTAGGAAAGCTTTTAAAATACTTTGAAAGGAGAACAGAAACCTGCTTTGTTTATCATTTAATTTATCTAAGATTAAGTGGAGAATATGCTTTTACAGTTTTCTTCCAAAAATGTGTGAAAGGAGTAATATGGACAGAGTGGCCTGAATGATAAAAATGAATCTGCGGTGCAGTTATGGATGGTGGGTTATGGATGATGGGTATGTGGTGGGAATGGTGCGTTGGTGRTACTCCTCTATGGCACTTCATCCTTCCTGGAAACAGATAAAACATCTGCCTGGAGAACAAAAGCTTCATTCTGTAACATCTTTCCAAAGAAGCCATAGGTTGAGCTGTCACCCCAGTTTTCACTGTTCACATTGATGCATCCACTGCAGCTACCAAGAGACACCTRACAAATGTACTACTTTAAGGAGGGAATCTCCATGGGAAACTTATAGGACAGAGCTGTTGTTCCTTATGAGGCATACGTTTTCCTACTTGTGTTCTGTGAGTATCTGTACACTTCCTACCATTGCTTTTAGTTTTTCAGCTGTCCCAAACTCAAGTAAACTGTACACAGGATGCAGCAGATCTGAACTGTTATGAAAAAAAATGTTAACTGATGTATGATACGACCCAACAAATACCCTGCACTCCTTGAGGAACTGAGTAGATGGGAAGAGAGAAGTTGCATTTTGCTGGACACAGGGAGAAAGAGAAGTTAAATTAAAAATGAAAATGCAGAATTGGCAACAAAAGAACATGAAAGACAGAATCTGGCTGGGAGCAGCCTTTTTTTAAAGAAAAAGAGCCAAAATCCGTTTGGGGCATATGATTTGGCATATGGTTTGGGTCATATGGTTTGGCATATGATTCTTAGTAAGTTAGTTACAAGATGCCTTGTAGACCGGCYTAAAGGCCATCGCCCTTCCTGTTTGACAGTTCCTGTCCTGCCCGCTAGGTAGAGCTGCAAGGCTTTGGCCTAAGGCTAAGCAGCCTACACAGGATGTGGAAGACTGCTGAGTATGACATGAGAAGTTGCTGGCCGTGACAGATAAAGGTGTGAGATGTATCAAAAGTTACAGCTGGTGCTGTGAGGCATGGCTGGGCTTCATGAGTTGTTGAGGGGGAGTGATAAGAGAAACAGCTTAACTTCACACATAACCGGAGGAGAGCTTTGAGGGCCTTTGGAGGGACAGTCTTGCAAGACCAAGTAATCAATTCAGTAATACCAGATGAGGCTGCGATTGCCTAGGTAATGGTATCAGAAATGCTAAATTCAGGTGTGGAGGTATCAAAACTGAGGTCAGCAGGGAAAAAGTAATTGCAGGCAGATTGTTTGCTTGGAAGGAGATTGGAAYAGAGAAAAGAAAGATCAAGAAACGGCAAAAGAGACAGTAAGGCATGCAAGGCCAGCTCAGGATAATGATGGGCTGTGCTGATYGCAGCACGTGTGTTGGACCTGCTTTGGTAGACAAGAGGCCCAGGACCAGGGTGCTTCCCCTGGCTAGCAGGGGAACGTTCAGACAAGGCTGATGGAACTGTCCAGTAMCACTGTATCGGTGGCCAGTCCAGGCCTGACGACATCGGCACAGCTGCCCAGTCCCAGCAGGCATCTCACCGTAGCTTTGGTACTGCAGAGGGTTGGACAGCACTGCAGGCCAGCCATGCTCCACAAGGCAGGAAAGCTTCCCTCGGTGCTCCAAGGTGGTAGAGCTAAAAGCTTCACCAATATCTCATTTCTCTGTTACTCAGTCCAGCTCTAGAGCATAAAACTTGGTCCCCAGATGCTTCTTGTTCCTTTTCAGTGCCAGTTATGTCATTCTTCTAAACTGAAATTCCCTTTGCAGGAAGTTTGAGAGATGTGGATGACCCTAGTCTGCATCTGCYTTGGTGGAGGAAAAAGCCGCTAGCAGAGAGACAAGTGTTTCAGAGTCTGTCTGATTCCTTGGCCGCTACTAGAAGCAGGCCAGCCCATGAGATCACCTTGTGTTCGAATTTAAGACAGCGGTCCTCCTGCATGCATTCCCCCATCTTCTGCCCCTAGTGCYTTAACAAAGGTGTTTCCATCATGCCAGTGTGCAGCCAGGGAACTGGGATCTTCCTCTCAGGAGACAGGACAGAGGGTTCTGGATGTCTRAGAAGGGGAGGAGGATAAATCTTACACTTTTTAGAGTATGGAAATAATCTGGGRCATCAACTGCAATTTTTATTGCTGTAAAAACAGAAGTAAGAAATCCCTCTTAGAACAGGAGCTGGACTGAGTCTCCCCCTCAGTTTGGCCTAGCAATCAAGCTCGGTGTTTCTTGTGCTGGGGTCACCTCTGGAATGCCCCGCGATTCTGCCCATCCTGCTCCCACGGGGCTGCGGGATGTGCTGTGCAATGGCTGCGAATGGCCCTCTTAGGAGCTGTCACTGCTTTGCCCTGCGGGCACCAGCAAAAGAGAGGTGAGGAAAGGCCCCTCTAGATCTGAACACCAGGGAACTGCTGTTCACTCCCACGATGCAGGGAATGATCAGGCAGCTCTGCCCTCCCGGGCTGCCAGCCCACAGCGCTGCTGAGCTGCCAGCTTCTGCTCCTTGTGCTGCTGCAGGGATCAGAGAGCACTCCAAGCAAGCGTGTGAAGCTGCTGCCTGTGACCAGGAAGCTTCCCAGGACGGATTCCCTGGCAGAGTGACAGGAGAGGAGGCAGCAAGAAAGGAGAGGAGCAACTGGGAGGAAAACAGTGAGTCTGGGCTTGAGGAGAGCTGGGGCTGGAGCTGGGGCTGGGGCTGTCCAAGGCACTGCCCTAGCAAGCATCAGAAATCCAGAAGTTAAGACTGTGAAGACTCTTCACACCATCCAAACTGGTTCATTTATTCTTGCTATAGAGTGGACCTTTGAGGATTTATTTTAAAATCACAGCAATTTTTGAACTACTTTCCTCAACAGATGCTGATTTACCATCTGTCAGAGCTGCTGGGGACAAGCTGGGTGCTCCTTTCAGGTAAACTTTCCTCAAGCTGGGCTTGGGGCTGATGCTGTCTAGTGGGCTCTGAGCCAGATCCTCACCTGGGGTAAACTGGGGGAATGTCTGTGACTTCTGTGGAGTTTTGCAATTGTACATGGGCGCCTGATCCATACAGACTAGGCTTTTTATGTTGGGCAATGTTTCCTCTGAAAAGCTGAAAATGAAAGGAAGGGTATCTCTGCTTCACTGTCCAAAAACAGAGGAGCTAGAAGCACCGGAAAAGTTACTCATGGTGCCAAGCCTAAAAGTCTTCCGTGAGCACAATTATACTACGATTCCTGTAAGTAATAACTCATAATTTATCACAATCATATGTGAATAATCTCATCACAGTCTTTGTAAACGCAACGGGATAGCTTGAAGTACAAATGTTTTCAGGATCAGTATCTTAAGCAGAAAGGAAAACCTTTACAGTACCTCCAGTTTTTCAAGCACTGTATTATTAGTGAGCTCCGTTTAAGTATCTACAAGATGAATTTTGGATACCTTTGTAAAGAGCCAAGCACAATTAAGTGTTTTATTATCTTGTGCTAATGGCCCTCCTACTGTTCATTACGTGGATAGCATACTGTATAAATAGCGCTCTTGTAGTGGTTTTCGGTTGTAAAACTGTTCCTCCTTCCTGCACACATCTCTGACAGTTTGGGGGACTTCCAGGCACATAAGTAAAAATTGAGAGCTCTTTTTTGAGGTTACTAGCCTAAGAAATGAAAATCATCAAATGGACTTGATTTAGTTGGATTCTTATGCCTGTTTTCTTTCCCATCTTCCCTGCAAAATTGCTAAGAGAAGTAACCCGTCAAAGCAGAAGGGACGAATGCCTAATGCATGTTCTTCATGAACAGCCGGAGGCAGTGTAAATGCTTGCTTCTCAGGGCTCAAATTAAAACACCTTGAGGGGATAGAGTAAATTCAGTCTGCATTTTTGCTGAACCAGCTGCCCCGGGACGGAGGTGACATACGGCACCCAGGCTGAGCATTTCACCTGTGTTTTGCTGCAGACAGCTGCGYGTCTGGGGCCTGGGTGCTGGAAACATGTCTTCACGATGTCACCTTTGCCAGGAGATGTGACTGTGACTGGTTGGTGTTGGTCGTCTCAGCAGAGGCTGGGATCGCTGCTGCCAGACCCCTTCACTTCTTGAATAAATCTCAGTTGCAATGCTGCTGCACCAGGGTCAGACTGAAAACTCGAAAGTGAAGAAGAAGACTTTTAACAAAAATCCCAGCATCTTCCCAGAAGTCTTTGCGAGTCACAGGAATCTTTGTCACATCATGATTTTCAAACAAATTAGTTGGAGCTCTGCTTGGGTAGTTCTTCTTGTCTTCTCTTCCGCTTCCATAGTGTCTTTTCTTTCATTTCATCTGCCTAAGGCTGACTCTCTGCTTTGAACTCTTTGATCTCACCTTTTTTTTGAGAATCCTCTTTACAAGCAAGGACTTTAGTAGTTATTTCTGCACATCTTTCCTGGAAATTCATGCAGGCTGAGAGATGCCATGGCAGCTCGGGGCTTGGAGCTGCAATCTCTCACCTGGGTAGATAGATGGCCTGAGCCTCCCCAGGAGTCCTTCTGCTCCCAACTCCTTGTTTTGAAGTCCTCAGAGTCTCAGTTGCACCCTGGGTCGCATCAAACCCAGCAGCTGCCCTGCATGCTGTGGAAGCAGTTCCATCCCAGTATGCTGGGAGTTGATGGAGGCTTTCACCTCAAATAATGTCAGGAATTTGGAATGAGCAATGGAAATTACATCAGGACTGGAAAGTCCCTTCTGCACACAGACTAGGAAATGACACCCAAACACACACACACACACACACACACACACACACACGTACACACAAAAATAATTAGACAGTGGCTCACTGAGGAACGTGGGCTGAGTTTGCAGCACCATTTGTAGGCAAATTCCTCTAAGCATCTCGTGCTGTATTTAGGTGCCTTCCTCAGCTCTGACTGGGGTATCTCACTGCCTGGAAGCATGGCACATTGCAGTGGCCAGGGCTTTGTGAGTGGTTATCACTGCCTGACTAAATGGTCCACTTGTGTAACCTTGGTCCAGGGGGTACCACAGTTGGCCTCTCTGGAGACAGGCTGGCTTGCTCTGTCTTCCTAACTTGTCTTCTCTTCACCTTCCATAGTGCCCTTCCAATGGGCTGCAGAAGCAGGAGGACCTCTGGAAAAAAAAGCTGCCGCTGTGGGATCCTCTGTGCTGTTTCCTGTGCCAGATAATGTTACACATATATACTCCGTGGAGTGGGAGTACCTCAATGGCACTGAGTCCCGCTCCATCCTGCAGCACTACAGGGGCTCTCATAGCCCAGCTATCCACGCACCTTATGCCGGTCGAGCCATTTTCCATCCTTCCAATGGATCTCTCTTGTTGGAAGACGTACAGGAAACCGACAGTGGGATCTATAAAGTGACTATCAACCTAGGAGAAAGTGAGAGCCTCAAAATCCACCTGGAAGTCCTCAGTAAGTAGCAGGTATGGGAGGGAAGAGCAAAGTGATGGATACAAACTGAGCAGTGGTATTTTTTGAACATGTATGGACCATTGGCCAGRCCAAGAATTCTGGTGAAGGGATTTGAGCTAAGTCTAGGATACTAGTCAWGCAGAGTTTCCTTATTTCAACCTGCCAGGAGAAAACTCTGCACCAGGGAGAGCTGGTGAAGAGGCTCCAAACCTTCACCAGGGAGAAAACTCTGTGGTGTTGCCCTGAGAGACCTTCTGGGGGTTGTGGATGTGTCAGAGAGCAGGACTCCATCCTGGAAAGGCCACTTGCTCTCTTTTTTTTCTACTTCCAGTGCAGAGGACTGAAGGATGCTGTGAGTCTACTGCCTCACACTGGCCACCTGCAGTGTGTACCTCAGACATCCTTTGCAAGGGGGACTTGCGAGAGCTGATGGAGCTATGTCCATCAGTGTGGGYTTTCTGAAAAAGTTGCAAAAAACCTCCCCCTCTGACCGTACTGGCAGCTAAGCCCTCAGGCTGACTGATGGGCTGTTTGCTATTCATTGGTGCCAGCTGCTATCACAATGATAAGAGTACGTTTTAAATAACACACAGGTTTCTCCGTAATACCATTCTTGCCACTTTGCTTTGCTCTGATATTTTCCTTTCTTTGTGCTTGCTGCCATAATGTTCTCCCTATCTTTCACCACTCACGTCTCCATTTCACTACTCAGAAATCT
>NW_028187089.1:2410311-2443749 GCF_003343005.1 Rhea americana
AAAAGACCAGAAACCAGAGCAGCCCTGTATGATGCTCTATCTGTGCTAGATACCTGCCTACAGGACTGCCCATGGAAAGGTACCTGTGTTTGCACAGTTACAAACTCAAGGATGTTGCAGAGAGTTGTACCCCTGATCCCCACCAGCTCCCCACTGCAGGTGGCTCCAAGTCCTGCCTGACAGAAATGCTGCTGTTTGTGTACCCTTTCCAGAGCCCGTGTCTCACCCTCAGCTCCGGAGCAGTGCCCTAGTGGCACAGTCCACTGTCGAGGTGTTCTGTGATGTGGCAGAGGGCAGAGTGGACACCATCTCCTGGAAGAAGGATGGGCAGCTCCTTCCCCCAGACAGAGGTTTCTATCTCTCCAGCAGCATCAGTGTTTTGTACCTGAGGAAGGTGAAGAAGTCAGACTGCGGCTCCTACTCCTGCAACGCCAGCAATGGGATAAGCTGGCAAGAAGCCTCCCTGAATGTGACCATTGCAGGTGATAGCTGCTCGGTGTTGGTTCCTGACCTGGGGCTTGGGGCATGACTTGCATTGCTAAAATTGCCCTCAAAAAAACTGCTTCCCTAGGGAAAACAAGCTGCCCAGGGAGAGTAAAAGAGACCCCGTGCTTTCAGTCCCACCACTCTTCCTGTTCTCCACCCCTCCCCATGGTTTACTGGGTGATTTGACTCCATCCCACTGCCTCTATTCTCCAAGGCTTGGCCAGCCCTCTTGTGACATTGTGGCCCATGGGTGAGCCCTGGGTTGTTGACAGGAGCTCCCACACCTCCATCGTGTGTCACCGTCCTTCAGTGGCTGCCTGGCTGCTACCAACAAGGCAGCCTGGCTGTCTGGGGTCTTCTTTCTGGCCTCTACTGCCCCAGACGGTATCTTCCTATCTCTCACCAGCAAAATTTCCTTGTCTCCCACCATTTCTGCCTGACTGCAGGGCACAGGCTGACCTGGGCAGGATGGACAGGGGGAGCCTATCAGTTCCTTCTTGAAGAAGGTCCTGTGGCCTGGCCAGACTATGACTGCTCCCATGGCCAAGGGGATGGCAGGCAGGATGTATCCCAGGAGATAGTGGCCAAGGTACRTGTGGCACCACCTGTCCCAGGCTGGACACTTCATGGACCAGAGCCTGCAGCAGCAAGCATTAATTTGGCCACCAGATGGCAAATAAAGCGAGTCTGTTCTAGYGACAGAGGAGCCCCATGGTGCACTATACTGGTCCTGCTGGAGGCCTGAGTCTTGGCTTCTCTGGATTTTTTTCCAGGTCTCTCCCCAGCCTTAGAAGATACATTGAGGATTGCAGTGGTGGCTGTGGTCTTTGCTGCCGTCTCGGGATGGGGCTTAATTTTTCCAGTCTGTCAATCAGAAAAACAAAGAATAAGTGAGTCTGTGAGGGAAGGCACTGAAAATGTTTCCCTTGGGAAGAAGGGTAGAAAAACTGGTTTTCCTGTGAAAAAAACTAATAGTCAGATGAATTTCCCCTTCCAGTTCTTTTAACATCTTGCCTCATTCTCATGTATCAGATCTGTAAAAGAGTAAAGAGAAAATTTTCCTGGGCTATTTTTTAACAGAGAAAACTCTCTGGTTTTAGTCTGTTAGCACTTTCTTAGACATTTTTTGCTAAACAGAGTTGAGGTGAGTGACATTTTTATATAAAAAGAAGTTTCTCAAGAGTATTTTTACTACAACGCTCCATTTTAGTACACTGGAGGAATAATAAGAGCAAAGTGAGAAACAGTGTTACAGGCATATGTACTAAAACCTATCCAAATAAGCACATATTTAAACAGCCCCTCCTTGTCAGCTGGACACATTTCCCCTCTATCTATGCTGATGCCAAGGCCACTACACAAAGCAGAGCAGGATTACCCCAGCCAAGAGCCTCCCCAGTCACTCCTGCCAATCTATAGCTCTCCTGCTTGCGCAGTCGTAGGAGGCAATGTGTCCATACCGTGYGGTGCTTGGGTCCTAATGGGACAGCACCGGTCTCATGCCAGCCATGCACCAAGGCTTTTCTGTTTGGCAGCCCCAGGATGATAAACTCTCAGGAGGGAGCCAGCTCTTGACCACAACCTGCTCCGACGTAGCCAGCTGTGGAGAGGCAGGCAGATGGGTGCTGAGGGGCTGATGGAGAAAATCAGCATCTTGGCTGTCTTCATCAGCATCTCGGGTGGTACACTGAGCAGGGCCACCATGGTCACAGCCTGCGTGTTGGCTGAGGAAGGGGAGTTGGAAAGACCTCCTGTACTACGGGGTGCAGAACCCTTTCCAGCTCCCCACACTGGCGAGTCCTAGGCCCTGACCAGCACAAGGCCATGTGAAGGGTGCAGGGTCAGATGAGTGCTGTTGGTGGGTGTGAGCCCCTGAACAGGTGTCTGTGCCACTGGGGCATCCAGCCTTGACCCTGCTCTCATCCTGAAGAGGTAAATCTCCTCTCATATCCACATCACCTCTGTTAGTCCCTGGCAAATGTCCCAGCTAGTCCGTGGCATCTGGGGGAGATGGGCTGCAGCCCTCTGTGGGCAGCGGGTGGCTGGTGTGGGATGTCACAAGTGCCACGGATGTCACTCCAGCACCGCTCTGCATGTTTAGGGGGGGAGCTGTGGCGATGGCTCAGTGCCTACACCTGCGGGCTGGTGTGCATCTCATCTGTCCTGGCAAGCACCGCTGGGATCCTCTGGATGCGAGAGGAAGGTAGGAGGTGGRCTAGGGGTAGTGCTCTACAGACCTCCACCCTGACTCTTCTCCCCCGTGCAGGTTGCAGCAATCCCTGCTGTAAAAAAAAAGTATATGGGCCAAAACAGGAGGCCTCCTGGGAGAGTTAGAGCCTTGTGGGTGTCCAAATGGAAGGCAGTGCCCAAGAGAGGGGAGGTCTCACAACTAAACAACTCAATGTGCAGAACGGAGCTGAACACTGCCCAGCCTCGGGCAACATGCACCTCCCTCAGCCACGTATGGGTGATCTTGTGTTAGGGTCCTGGACGATGTTGGTTACCTACCTGTCTGTGCAATTAATACAGCTATCCCTCTTTACAAATGGGGCACGGGTCCTTCCTACATTCCTGAAAGAGACAGAATTGCAGAAGAGCACCTAAAATGATCAAGCGATAGAGCGATTGCTTGTTAAGAGAGACTGAAAAGACAGGGACTTTTCCATTTGGAAAGAAGAGGGTGGGAAAGGGATATATGATTGACATCTACAAAATCATGACGCTTGTAAATAAGGCAAATGCAGAGCTAATATTGACCCTTGTGCTGTTTTCTTTCAGGCCCATCTATTGCCTTCATACTGCCYGAGATCCTCCTGACATATGTAGTTGTGGTAACACTCCTGGTCTCTGCCAATGTGACATTCCAGCCTACAAAACTCATCCAGCTCAAAAGCAAAACAGGCGAGCTGTTCTACTGAGCATGGCAGGGATGGTGTTAAAACTGGCTGATGGGGGGTTTATTCTGCAAAATATCTCATTTTTTTAACAAAAACTTTATTTTTCTTTCTGCTGTAATTCATTCTGTCTAAAAGTTCTGTCAGATCACTAGAAGGTGCCCCAAACGCTGTCTTGTTGACAGCTTTGCTTCACAAAAAAAGCATAGCCGAGCTTTGGAGCAGTGAAAAAGTCAGCTGTAAATCACAGGCGGGTACATCTCCCCACAGACCGTGGGCCAGGCCAGCTCGGCATTGCTGCATGTACCTAGTAACACACAATAACACCACGTTGTCTTATTTCACTTACCAGTACAGCGCACGATGGGCTACGCTGCTCCTGGAGGGGTGGTTTCAGTGGTGTTGACTACCAGCGTCCTGATAAAGAATATCTACCATCGTCATGGTGAGAAGAGATTATCTAGGGGCCTGCATTTAGACCCCCAAGGTCTGGCAAGCCCTAAAGGATTTGTCTTATTGAGGCTAAAATTTGATGTACGTGCTCCCTCTGTCTCTTTGAATCTACCATTCAGAATTAGATCTGCTCCCTCCAAAATATTTCCCAGATTGGAGCTTTCAGGGGAATGCAAGAAGGCTCCTAGGGAAAATCCCCCATTTGTCATGTGCTCCTTTGAAATCTTTGTGAAGGGACATCTAGTTTTGATCATCTTTGATGACCGTTGGTGCATTTTTGGATGTGGACAGTTTAGCTCTCTATTTCTGTCTTTCTGGTTTGGGCTGAGTTTTGTGCTGTCATTTTGTCTGTTGAATGACAGAACAAGGTTGCACGGAGTTTGTGGATGTGACCATCCTTGTGGTCAGCACAGCTGTGGTGTCTGCCCTTCCAATCCTGGCAATCTTCCTGCGCTGTAAGTGTCCCTGCTCCTTAATTTCCCTGAACCTCTGAGTGCCTTGTGTCGGCAACATGGTATCCCTCTCTCTCCACATACTCAAGTGACAATGTGAATTATTTAAAACCCATTTGTTCAGCCTTTCTTAAGACTTTCTTAAGTACCCAAAGGTCTCTCCAGTTACCATTTCCCTTCCACAATGAGCTTCAGACACCATCCCTCAATGCAACATCCTATACTGTATGCTTGGTGCCTCTCCTACTCTTTCTCTTGATACCTGTTTTGCAGATCATACAACTCAGGGATGTCAGAAAGAGGAACATGACCCCTGGTGGCTGGGTCAGCACAGGTAAATCTCTTATCTTGTTCCGTGTAAATTCAGACAGCCTTGAAGTGAAAACAGTGGGATGTATGACCTAGTCTGTGCCTTGTTTTAAATCAGTCCAGCTCTGCCCTCCCAGAACCTCATTTCACCCTCAGGCTCAGGGGCTGGTTCTGGCATCTGCTCAGCTCCCTCCACAAAGCTCTTATTCAAGGATTAAGCACCCAACCTTTTAAGCCCTAATTCCTGCAATTTTTTTCCAATCACTTAGGATTTCAGTGGTGCTGCAGATGAGGCTTAGCCAATGTGYAAACATCTTGGGAGAGCCCTGGGGCACATCCCACTCCGGTCACAGCCTCATCAACAGCACATCAGTTACTCTTTGTCACAGTTGAAAACAGCCTTGGGCAAAGATAACTGAAGAGGAATGAGTATTGGAGCCATGGCCATTTGCAGTCTCCATATGGCTATGGACCTCTGCCTGTTATCCAACATACCATCACCAGCACATATTTGGCTGGTCATAAACATAGCTCAGGGACTCTAGGAGACCTCCACAGAGCTGGAAGCTGTGAGGCTRCCAGGGGGCAAAGTGCTCTCAATTAAGGACAAGACTGCAATCTGGCTCCCTGATTCTGTGCAAGGTGTGACAGTGGCTCAGTCAGTGTCTCCATCCCTATTCATGAGCCAAAATTTGCATCAGGTGGAATGGAGTGACCTTGGCAAGATGAAGAGCTTGGAGTCTTTGGCAAACATGGGGTTGGGGGATGGTGAGAGCTGCAGGGTGTTGTGACATACAACTAGAAGATGCAGACTCTTAGCAGGCTATCTGCTAGCAGCTGGACAAAGGCCGGCTCTCTTGCCCTGGGCAGATTTGAATGCGTGGTACTAAAGCCAACGGAATAACTCCAGGAACAGGATGAGCCCAGGATCAGCCTGCACAGAGCTGCCACGTTGCGACTCTAGCGATGCTCAACGTATCCCACCACCATTTCATTCCAGGCTCTTTCAGATGTCTCTGCCCATCATCAAGGATCCTGTTTCTACCCATTAGAGGCTGGAGGAAATTCTTGTCTGGCTGAGTCACTCCAAGCATCCTCCCAGGTCAATGCTTACTGAGTCTGTAGCTGTCTGAGTTTCACTAGGCTGAGCCTCTTACACAGAGGTAATAAATGGCAATTAAACAAGTCCACTCCTGCCTTTTTTTAACATTGAGGGTTCAACTTCCCATTATTGCAATAACAAGGCTGCATCTTTTTTAAAATATACATGGGTAACCAAACGTTTTCACCTCACTGCTTCCTGCTGCCAGGTAGGGCTATGCCTGCCTCCTTGCTACCTGGTGCACAGAGGCCAGAGGACCACTGTCCTCCCTCAGAGCTTGGGGCAGGCAGCCAACAGCGTCACCCATGTCCAGCTCCCTTCTGCTGACGACTCTGCTTCCAATGACATGATGTGATGTTAGCATGCTCTTTAATCTACTCGGTTAAATGCAAATCTCTCTGTACAAGCAGTGATCTTGTATCGAGCAGTGTTGGTAGTAGCTCCCTKCTGGGTTTCTTGCCCTTCCTTTCCTACCCATAAGGGAAGGTGCTTGCTGCTTGCTTCTCTGGGAAGCAGCCCCAGGGCCCCAGCGGTGGCGTGTTTGAAGAAGACAAKGACTGCTTTGTTCGAGGATATGGATAGTATGTATGCAGAGAGTGGCCTCCTCCCAAAGTTTGGGGAAGTGCTGGCTCTGGGGAGGGGAGATCTCACCTCCTGGGATCAGCAGGAGTCTGGATTGTCATCGACATTTTATATAGTCTTCCTTCTCAGTTATTCGTGTCTGAACAGACGGCCTCACCTCTGCTCCTCAGCCTTCATGCTGCAGAGGGAAACAGCTCCTGGGCCTGCACCACCAAATCCATGGGCAAAATCTGTTAGCTTCTGTGGAACGGTCCGTTATAGGGACTCCTCTCAAAAACYTAACATAGGATAAGCACGCAACTGCATATCAGAAAGTAAAGAAGATGGCGCCATAAAGAAAAATGTCCACTAAAATCAAGAAGTTGGGGGTAGACGGAGCTGCCTGTAGTTTTACCCYCATGCAGTCAAACTGGCCTGGTTTCATCTGTTCAGATACAGGGAAACTGCAGCTCATAGGTTACTCTCAGGTTGAGTCTTAAGAGTTCGGTGATGTTGAGGAGCGTTGAACTGTGAGAGGTCACGGAGCTCATTGCGGCTTTTAGCTTCAATTAAATTCTGTCACTCAAAGTGGGCAGCAGTGAGTAGAAAGAGATAAAGGAACTCACAGACAGAGTATAGCAAATATCTAAGCTGGTCTTAGCCACCATGCCCTTATCCCATCAGCAATTTCAGAGCCAAGTAACAGGCAGTTTAAAAGATGCACTGCTTAATTTCAGGGGAGGCACTAGCCCCCATAGAGGAGTGCTTGTGCCAATGTAATATTCTGCTTCTTGCCAGAATCTGAGAACAACCTACTCTGCTATATAAGAGATTGCAATGGTCTCAGAGGTAAGGAGTATGAATGCACCCATTTTTATGGTCTTCTAAAGTGTCCTCCCAGTTCCTCTTTTAGGTATTCCTGCTGAAGTAATTGAGCATCTGCAGTACTGCAGGCAGGAAACCTGAGAGCCAGCCAAGGAGAAGCAGACATGAATCAAACTGATGCTTCATTAATGGGATTTGTAAGGGGATTTTTTCTCATCCATCTTTTTTCTCATCCACCTCCACCCCTTACAACCACAAAGTCACAAGAATCTCTAGTTATTAATTGATGGAAAAAGCTTAGCTGGAGCATCATGGACCATGTATGCTTATCTTTCTCTCTCTGTCAAAGAACTTTATGCCTGGTTGCTCTGGTAGCAGCTGGGAACATGAATTACTTATTGACTTTATATTTGCTTAGCCTTTGTTAGCTAGGTCTTTGTTGTCTCTATAATACCATTAAGGTTGAAAAAAAAAGTGATTTAATCTAGCAGGCTAAGCAGTCAAAGACATGCTGAGGAGGCCAGATCCAATGACTTATCAAGAGCAGTGTTTGCTTGGGATGGAGGCTAGGGCCCGCTATAAAAAGTGAACATCTGTTTGGGTGAGGAGAGCATGGAGATAGTCAAAGGGGGAGCTGGGAGAGGGTCCCCCCAGCAAAGGGCCTGTGTTTGAGTAAGTCACAGTGCACAGTATAGTGCACAGCATAGGCAGCTTGCGGTTTGGAGACACAAAGCTCTGTCTTGGTGAAACCAAAATACCTGAAGTGGAAGGAGCTGGGAGATGGACACCTCCTGGCAGTACCTCTGAAGATGTACCTGGACATCTTTAAAGGTCCTCCTGGGGTGCAACAGAAGCACCATAAAGCAGATATCTCCACAGCAAAAGTGCATCAAACTGGCACAGGACCAGGGTAGGATGCCACTTAAGTGGCGGCTGTGGTCCTAACTGCCAGCTCCATCTTGAGGGTGAAAGAAGCGATGATGTCTCTGAAAGGTTATATAATTTTTCTGACACCTGACAGGAAGGTATTGCCTCCTGTGGACAAACACTCAGGAGCAAAGCTCTTGTTGCTAAGCGCAGAATGAAGTGCAAATATCTGCCTCTGAAACGGATACTGGCACCAGAAGGAGAAAGATAACGAGGTGTGTATGTACAATGTGTGTAGATACTACTGCTGCCACCAAAGGGCTTAGACAGGATTCCAGCTCAGGTACTGGTGAACTCTTGGTTTGTCAATAGAYGTGAGGCACATGGAGAATCTGGACCATCACCCTCCGCCGTCTCACATCAAACCACATGCCCCCAAGGGCACCCCGACAAGGGGATGACCCCACGCGGCGGGAGGAGAGCCTCCCCCACACCTCAGACGTGATACCCCACGACGGATGGCCTCGTACCAGGGCTTCCTTAGCCCAGCTAAGGCTGCRAGGGCGAGGATCTGGGGGCGGAGGCATGTGCAGAGCCGAGCCCCTCCGCCCGTCCCGTAAGGAGCCGGCTCCGCTCTGCGGCTGAAAGATCTGTTTTGGCTGCGGGGCGAGGAGCGCGCAGCCAGCGCCGCCGCGACGGGGCTCCGCGAGTGGGTGAGCGAGCGAGCGGGCCCGGCGGGGGGCAGGGGGCCGCGCGAGCTGCGCTCCCCGTGGGAGGCTCGGCACTCCCCTCCCGGCTCCTTCTAGGTGGCCCCCACGCTGCTCTCGATGGATTAAGTAAATATTTGCAGGCAACAGGACTGGGAAACTGAGCAAGCCCTTCTGGTGGTGTTCATGCAGGTCGTAAACATCACTCCCCCTCTTCCGTCCCTCTTTCCCTCGCTGTTCGCGCCCTCCGACGTCCCGCTCCCCCCCCCCTCCCGCTCCGCCACCCGCTTACAGCGCTGCTCAGAGATCATTTCCGTTTGCTGCCAGTTTTCCAGCCGTGGCCTCCTGAGTCCACTGCTCGGAGCAGGCTGGCTGAAATCCCGTTGCCCGTGGAGGAGCTCGTCACRGCGCTCCTGGTCGCGGTGGAGGGCTTTGACACACGTGCTTTTGGATACTTGCTACCCCTGAACTCTCCATCTTTGCTGCTGCGCTTCATTTGTCTGTCCTGATCATAACGTGCAAAGAACGTCTGCATTTCGGAGGAGAGAGGACTTCCCGGTTACTCAAACTGGCATGTAAATCTGCTTTTCTCAAAATAGCTGGCACACCGGCTGATTTCATTTCGGCTATTCTCGCTTTTGCTACAAGGTTAGCTTGCTGTGAACTTAAAAGGAGAGGTTGTCAAATTTTGCATTCTGGTGGAAAACAGCACGGCTTCACAATCCTGCTGCTTACGGAAGACAGGCTTTTTGTCTGAATATATTTTTTCTTTCTTCAGTGGTGATCATTACTGGTGAGTAGCATTTTCCATTTTTTCCTGTGTTTTTCATCAGTGCCACCAGGCATTCCTCTTTTTACCATGCTCGAGCAGACAATGGGGGGAGGAGGGGAGAGTAGATTTAGGCTTCTCTCAGAGTGAGGTTTCATATTTGCTAATCTGATATTTAATCTTGTGAAGCTGTAGGATGATAAGCGTTATCCTTTTTTTTTTTTTTTTTTTTTTTTTTTTTGTTAAGTTTTTTTTTTTTTTTTTTTTCCTGGTCTGGAAAGTTTATAGACCATTCTCAATAATTTTGCTGTAAGACTTGCAGTAAGGGCTTTCAAATATAAGAGCAGAAGGAGCATGTGCACATGCAAAACCTGTACTGCAACCCAATTTTGACACCCCTGGTTTTGGCCTGCAGCGTTTCTGTTACATCCTTACCAAAGGACCGGACTGTGCCAACCAGTACCACCAGCTGTGTGTGTGTGGGGGGGGGGTGTTGCATGCTCCCTGGGAGCATGCAACTCCCTGGGATGGGAGCTGATGCATGTCCTTGCAAATCTCCCATACCTTTCCTTTCTTCCGGCTACAATAGTTTMATTTCTTCCTACTATAATATTACCAGTGCAGAAGATCAGAGGAAAATACACTCAGGGCTGCCTTTAAAGATCTCTCACTCGAACTGATGTGTTGTTTTGGAGGATGCAGACCCTGCTGTAGAAGCCCAGTTGCATCGCTTGTTTAGTTTACCTGCTCCCAGAAAAATTCAGTGTCCGARCGGCCCCATCTTGCACGGGGCCAGGCCGCCTTAAGGGCCCGTATCTGGAGCACGTGTGRTCTGGGAGCTCCCCGCTGGCGCCTGGCAAGCTGTGATAGTGAACACGCCTTGTCTTGGTGTTTCTAATCTTTATTTTCTCAGCACGGCGACGTGGCTGCCTGCGGGACGATAACAGAGCCGAAGAAGTCAGGAACACACGTGCTCCTGCTGATCGCTCGGGTGCTCTTCTCGGGTGGCCGCTGCTTCTGCTTGCCTTCCGCAAAGCCCCGGTTTTTTCCAGGTTCGTTTTAGACGCTGTCGGGCTCCGAGCTGCCTGCAAACCCGCACAGGAGGCAGGCGCAGCATCTCGGGGCGCATCGCTGACCGACGTGGCGCCCAGGCGTTGCTGCCTCCCTAAGCCCCTCTCAGAGAGGCTTTTGGAGCCCCCTCTCCCGTGCTGTGTGGGGCCACACGTCCTCCTCCTCGTTCTGATGAATTGTGCGGGAAAAAAAGAGCATGTTTATGCAGATATCTGAGGCCCTGGTAATATAAGCAATCTAACAAGCTCTTTTAGCAGCTGGAAAACATCAGATACAAAAGCCGTYACTGTTGAAGGCCGGTCTGAAAAGCATGTGGTGCGTTTCCTGTAGCCAACGAGCAGCGGACACAATAAACACTTTGTAGTGAAGGCTACCAAATATTCCTTAAACAAGGCCCTTTTCAAAATACCGGCAGTCTGGTGTTGCTSTTTGTGCCCCCGCTTTTAGGTTTTTCCATAGGGATTTCATAAATACCAGAGACAACAAAACACAGACGAAATGCCACGGACCGGGGAAGGTTCATAGGCCTAAGCACTGGAGTCCTTGTGGGTCTGATTCCTATCGCTGTTACAGTTACAAGCTTTTGAAAATACCACCGCACCCCCATGGAAAGAAGTTCTTCCTGTTGGCCTTTTCTCAGCCTGCAAAGTATTTACCTACGTTACGCTTGGTGTAAATTCCCAAATTCAATATTCCCCAGCAGCAAGGCACAGAGTAAAAAGAGGAGCTAGACTTTAGGTCTCTCGGAAGCTTGGAGTAACAGGAATTGTGAATTAAATGTTGATTTGCTGTGTGCCTGTTATTTTTTAGATTTTTGTCAAGAATGTCTATGTACAAGCTAAATGACATAAATAACCGTAGCGGTTATTAGAGGGAAGTGGGAGCCAAGCAGCGGTGTGCCAGAGACYGTTGAGCCCAATTGCACTGCCTGGAAAAGGCATTTCCACACAGATCTGGATTTGTTTGGAAAAAAGAAATTTCTCCATCGCTGCGGATCTTAAATGGCATCTGGTTTCTCCACAACTGTTGTTCTAAGCTCCTTGTAACCTATAAAATAAAACATAACTCTTAATTTCCCGTAAAAAGCCAAAGTCATTTCCTGCCCAAACAGCTGCATGTGAGTCTACCAGAGAAAACAGTCAAAAGGGTATTTGTGCATCAACAGGTGTTTTGCAGAGGGAAAGAAGACAATTTCCTAATTTTATTTTTTTTTCCACCACCAATTGACCTTTTGGCTAATGAACAAATAAAACATGAAAAAATGCCACAACATAAATTACCATTTTTTTCATATACTCCAAATACCTGCTGACCTAGGAACACCATAACGAAGAGTTAATTGCAAAACACTGTCCAAGCAATTAAGGCTCCACTGAAGTCRCACATGGAGCCTAGGTGCTGAAGGCAATATATTCAAACAGAAAACTGTACGTATGTAACTGCAGCGCTAATGCCTGCAGCAGCTGGACATGCTGTGAATGCTTCTGACTGCGGAGACGTCGCTGGGCTGTAGGTCACAGTTGCAGAGCCAAATAAAACTTTATTCTCTTCCCTGGGGTTTTGGCCACTCTTGGAGGCGGGACGTAGCTCCTGGGCTGATCCTGGGCGAGCAGCTTGCGTCGGGCATGTTTGTGCTGCTTCCTATTTGGCAGCTGCAGTTTGGAGCACTTGGGAGGATTCTCCATGAATTGCTTTKCAGTTCGGGCTTTGCAAGCCTAGAGCTGGGCTAGTTTGTGAGATTTAGCATTTGCCTACTTCTCACACAACTTAAAACTATGTCTGTTGGGGTTTGGAGTGATTATTTTTTTCTTTTGTTCTAAGTGTGCTTTCTATTTTAAACCTGAGGTTTAGAAGCACAAGCCGCTGTAATGCCTTTCCTTTCAGATGCTAATCTGCTGTTTGTGGGTGCCTACGGCAAAAATCTGGATGCTGCTGGCACGTAATGGTTCATTGAACCAGACTCAGCCCAACTGCAGCTCCTCACCTCTGCAGGAGAAGAGGCCACATCAGCGCCTTTCCCTCTATCAGCCCCCATCTTGTTTCTAATGCAAACAGGAACGGGCGATTTCRTGGCCGGGGGTCCGTACATGGATCCTACAAGGATGAGGCAGGGCTGTACATGTTAGCGTTGWAAGGTTGCTCAGAGAGGTTRTGGAGTCTCCATCTCTGGAGATACTCAAAACCTGCCTGGATGCAGCCCTGTCTAACATGCTCTAGGTGACCCTGCTTGAGCAGGAGGGTTGGACTAGATGAACACCAGAGGTCCCTTCCAGGCTTACTCATTCTGTGATTCTGAAAGTTGCAGTTGCAGGTGCTGGGAGCGTGGGAGAAGGCGTGCAGAAAGCCGCCAAATGCACGTGCCYTCCTCTGAATAACTGCTACTCCCACACAGGTCTTTGTCACCATCAAACACCAGCGCTGTGGGGCAGATGCTGAGGGAGCTTTTCTTGGTGTTGTTCGCAGGCCAGCCTGTCATGCCTACCACGGCCCTCTCCGGAGCRGGTCGCTACCGAATGTGTTCGTCCATGCTGCAGTTCCTCGTGCTGCTTTGAACGTGCCCGTGAGTCTCCACCATGTCGACACCGCTCCACTCGGCTGTTGCAGGCTGTGAGTACGAGGCCGGTGCCCCGGTTCAGAGGGGCGCTTGTGCGGTGAGTGCATTTCACACATCCCTTGTTCAGACTGTGCCGCACACCAGGTACTGCAGAGCAGCCCTCCTGCTCTACTGGATCCTGGGGAGTTTGAGAGCACCCGTTTCCAGCATTTCTGTGCTCTCTTTGCTTCAGTTCTCTGACATGGGCCCCAGGGAGCCATCCATAGCTTCCTCGCTGAGGGTTACAGCCTGGCAGGCTGCACAGGGCAGGTGCCTCCCTCCCAGTGATCTCAAATGCTTCAGCATGACAGTCCCTGAATATTACTGCCACCTCTTATGAGGCAGTGGTCCTCTATTGCATGCCTAAGGATTGCTTTCCTGAGAGTCTCTCCAAGGCCACCACAGTTTCCTTCTCTACTCTCTGACCATAATGTATCCCCTGGTACCCTCCTGCGAGTGTCTCCAAGCCTCCTCTCCTTCATCTTTCCTCCATGCTCAGACCAGAGCTTTCTTTTCAGTACCTCTTTAGCAACCAGTCTAACCCAAAGCAGCTCCAGAATAATAGCTCAGGCAGGTTTGGGGGCTGGAGCTGGTGGATGTGACTTTTTGCTCACCGAGGCTTTTTATGCCAGCAGTTCTGCAGCAGGATATACATGCCTCCATTTGGTATAGCCAAGGGTCACGCTTACAGAATGATCTCCACATTAGCTTCATTTTCCCATCTGTTCGTTGGTGGAAAATAGAAAACATTTTCAATACAAATGCCCTTTTGTGAGAGCCTTTTTCTGATTTCTCTGAGTATCAAGAGCAGCTCATTTGCCTGGCATTTGCACCACAGAGCTGTTGTGTGACTCAGAAATGCCAGTAAGTGTGTTAATATGTGGGTCTAAGATTCCCATTGGTTTCATTCCAAAGGTCAAGGAAGCATCTTAACCAGCTAACAAGCATCTACATAACATGTGCACAAACATTTTACAGTTTTTCTCATAAAAAAGGAGGAAAGAAGTCAGATGTGTGGTATAAAATGCTTCAGAAAAACACTTGAGACCTTGTGCAAAAATTGCCCTTTGGCTTGTATTTCACCACTAACTTATCCTTCTCTGGCATCTCTTCTCTCCTCAGACCTATTTTTAATTTTGCAATGGACTTGTGCAGCAGTGGAAATCACAGAAAGAAGAGGTGTAGCCGAAGGATCCTCTGTGCTGTTGTGTGCGCCAGATACCAAGAACGCAAACATCATTGAGTGGGAACACATAAAAAACACCAGTTCTGAATTCATCCTGCAGTACTACGCAGATTCACAGTCTCCAACTATCTACCCGGCTTACCAAGGCAGAGTGATTTTCTATCCAGAGAATGGCTCCCTTCTCTTGTCAAAGCTASGAGAGATGGACAATGGAGTCTATAAAGCAACAGTTGACCTGGTGCAGGATAAAGCTAGGACAACTTTGCTTGAAGTTATCAGTAAGTCAAACGTGTTGAGAAGATGGCTTTCGTGGACAAAGATTTTACAGTTGGTATGACAGAAGAGTCCACTTATGAGGAACAGTAACTAGAATAGAGAGGATTTTCTGGTTTCATCACTGCCTTGAAGGACACAGACTGAAGACCCTAAAAGAGTTGCTAGGAAATGCTAGAGGGTTTTTAGAGACTCAGTCAGGATGTGGACTGAGTTTCCTTTTTGAGACATAGAGGTTCATGGTGCCTTCATCCCAGAGTGAATGAGATGAGAAGGCACATTCTGGCCCAGGTTAGGTTTTCATCTTCAGCTCTATTTTTATCTAATTATTTTATCATGAACAGGAAAGTAAATGTCATAAAAATCCCTTCAGAGAGGGGATTTCTGCTCAAATTTGATAAGCAAAACAATTGTGACAGTAATAGTTTGAGGAAGTTGGAAGCTATCAATAAGTCAAATGTGTTAAGATGGTCGAGAAGCTCCTCAGTAGGCAATCACTGGATGAGTTCCTGCCTTACAAATCACTATCCTTACCTCTTCAGGATCAGAGGTGGTGAGGTTAGCCAGACTTACGGACACTCTTCACAGGAGGGCGCATCTGTCACATAGCCGTTACTAATCATGAGCTCTCCCATGGCCCCCTGCTAACATGCACAGGAGATCCCCAGCGTAACTACAGGTCTTGAGTGTCTGTAGACCTTCTTTCTTCATACAAGTTTTTCCTTTCTTGGTCTCTGAACTTACCTGAGAGGTAAAAAGAATTGAGAGTTTGGCCTGTTTTGAATTGCCCTTTCACAGAGTTCAGCATTGCTACGTGAGCATGCCGCACGTAGGACATCCTGCCCAGGGAAGAAGGACCTAATGAGCATGCTATTGCTATTAAGTGGAAGTCCTGATGTAGTTAATAGCAGACCTGACTGGTGCAGTGCCGAGGCAGTGAGGCAGCTCTCCTTTTGCACACCGTAAGGACATTCAGCACACAAGGCTTGCTTCTCTGTGCTTTGACCCATTAGGAGTTTGACCAGCTTAAATTCAGGCAGCTGGGCAGTGCCACATTGCTTCTCTGACCCACCCTCTTCCTCCCAGCTGTCACTGCCTGTGTGGAAACAGCTCTTTCCTCCTAGGACACTCCTGGCAGACAGTTTCTGGAAAGTCCCTGTTATCACTTTTCAGWGCAGCTGCAACTCACAGCTCTTTTGGGTCCGTATCCCTGGGCCCAGAAAGCCATGCCTGATCTCTGAGGGCCGTGTGGGCTGGTAGTGTCCATCCTGGGGTAGCTCGGCAGCAAGGGCCAAGAGTTCACTTTCCGCTGTGAACTTGGCAGATGTTGCCCWGCTGCTGCAATATCTTCTCTCCCTTCAGATTTGACTGGGGTACTGAGCAAGCTAGGGTATAAACAGAAAAGGAAGAGCCTGCTAGCTCCCTGCAGGGCTGGGCACTTATAGAGCTCAGTAAGGGCTAACTGTAAACATCTGAGTTACAAAGAAAGGCAATAAAAAGGAAGCCTCACACTCTTGGGAGTACTGCCACTCTGTAATCTCTTTTTTCAGAGCCTGTGCCCCAGCCTGAGCTCCAATACAGTTCAAGCCTGGCAGGTTCACCCATYGAGTTGGTCTGCGTCCTGCCGAAAGGAAGAGTGGATGTCATCTCTTGGAAGAAGGAGGGACATCTTCTCCCCCTAGAAAGATGCTAYCAGCTCTCTGAAAACAACACTGTGCTGCGGATTGCAAAAGGGGARAAGGCAGACTGCGGCTCCTACTCCTGCAATGTCAGCAATGAGATAAGCTGGAAGGAAGCAGTGCTGAACCTGACTGTAGTGGGTTAGTGTTGCTCCCTGACAGTTGGCTGATGCATTTAAYGTCGGCTAGCTTGTGCTCATGACTCTGGCAGCGATCTCTGAATCACTTTGTGCATTTACATGCCACACCAGGCCTGGTCTCCCTTTTCCCTGTCCAGGCAGCAAGTTTCGCTTGCCAGCACTTTTTCTGCCCTGTCCCAGCAGAGTGCGACTGTCGCTCATGGGCATTCCCAAGCAAGGAAGACCCAGGAGGCTTCCCACAGGTTTCCCAGCATTTTGCAGTTTCCTGAGATACCCACAGCCTCTCTGTGTTTCTGAGCCATCCTCAGCAGTGGGATTTTACTGCTCTCTGCATTGCAGGTCTCCCACGTCCTCTACGCTATGCTCAGATAATGGCTGCTGCTGCGCTGATGTTTGCTGCGGGGTCTGTGGTAGACTTCATTGTCCTGCTCTGTCAGCCAGATAAGCAAGGATTTGGTAAGTGTCAGATCTGGGCCCCAGTATGCAGGCTGGCACCTGAGTTTCCCAAACTAAACCCTTTTCTCTTTACAGAGGAACAGGACAGGCAATGGCAGAAAGCCTTAGCCAAAACCTTCTCTCCTGTCTTCCTTCTTCAGTCTGTGATGCTTCAGTAGCATGAAGAGATGTACTCTGTTCATGTGTTCCTTCTTACATTTTTGTAGTTTGCAAAGGAAATCAAACTTCCTAGAAATAATTCATCTCAAATGGCTTTTTGTAAAGTGGAGCCACTCAAAAATACCACGTTATCAAATGAAGAAATCATTCCTCTCCTGTCCCTTGGACATTCTTAGGAAGAAATAAAAAGCACAGGGCTTAGAAATTATCAAAGCCTACATGGAAAGAGCCTTCCCCCAGAAGGTGCTGCTTTACATCCATATTCCAAGGATCTTACAGGTTAAAATGAGTACTTCAGTAACAACATGCGTACTGGTCAACAGAAAACAAACCTAAAGACATAACTGCAAGTCCTCTTAGCTAATATGCTCTTCTGACCACCAGGAATAGTCCCAAGAACAGCAGAAGCTATCTGGAGAACAGAGGAGGGCATCCTCCAACTGGCAGGAAAGTTGTCCCACGTGTGTTTGTCTCCTAATATTATGCTGCTGACATTTGAAGGCTGTGGTGTTAGCTCTCGCTTTTGAGGATAGTCTTTTCGGAGGGTTCTCCATGCCTGCAGTATATGACAAGGACTTGTACCATGTGGACCTTTCCCAATAAAAGGGATCTCCAGAGGAAATCCAGCACTTGTCAGGTTATTATAGGAGGCAGAAACTGGGCAGATGTGTTGTAAAGTCTGTCTTACTAGATGGAATTGATGTCTGATTCAGAATGGAACAATCCCAAATCTGGCTGATTTCTCATGGCTGCTTTGAAGTCAGAGCACTCTGAAGTTCACCAGGTTTTCTCTTTGGTTTGGTGTTTTATTTTTAATCTCATAAGGATTAAATTCTGTACAAAGAAAACCTGCACTTCACGTTTACCTTCCCTTTGCAGGCTGCACCATTTCTGCTGCTTGTGTGGTTATGCGTTCTCACTAGGGTGCATTTGCCTTTTTCCTAGGAAAGAAAGTGAGGAGATGGATGACTCTGTGCATCCAAGGACTGGTGTGTGTCTCCTCTCTTCTCCTGCTCACCACCTCTATTTTCTGGGTGCAACAAGAAGGTAGGATCTCACTGTGACTCCTTCACTTAATCTGATTTGGATTTTAGTAGTTTGGTTTCTCATCTTTGTTTTCAAGGTAGCATCTTCGATCTGGTGGTATGTGATTTAGAGAAACTGAAGTTAGAGTTCACTGCTCTGTCTCCTCTCTGCTCTTTTAAAACCTGAGTGCTTCATTGGTCTTTTGGCACTCTTCGAGTACTGCTATCCTGTCTCTGGGGCTTCTCGAAGATGAAAAAGTGGCTTTGAAACCACTTCCAGCAGTCCTTGAGGAACCTTGGATGAATAATCTGAAGCCTGGCTGTTCTAAAACTGGTCAGCATATCCAAGTACTTCTTAGCCAGGCCTTCCCTGTTCTAGGCTAAGGCTACCTAGCTGTCATCTTATGGATACTAAATAATACGCTGCAAACAGATATTAAGACAAACAAATGAAAAAAAAAAACTGTAACACTTGGACCTTCTGCCTGCTCTCTGTTGAAAGAAAGGTGCTATCTGCACGCTACCTGTAGGTATCATTTATAAAAAATGCTGCTTGCAATCAGCACCTGGGATAAAACTGTTACTAAGTGTAGGATATAGTTCCCTGGGCCAGCAGCGCTGAGCCAGTGCTGCTGGCAGCCGCATCCCTAAGTCGTAAGACACTTCTCTGCAGTCCTGTTCCCGATGCCCAGGCAAATTCCGCCATACAGCACTGAGCAACAGATCCCGTGCTAAAGGCACAGTGGTGTCTTATGAGATCACTGAGAAGCAAACTTCTCCCATCTCTTTCTCAGACTACTGCCTCAGCCAGAAAAAACATTTCAGTCTTACATTCTGGTTCAACTCTGCCTCCCACAGGTCCTTCTGCTGCCTTCATACTGCTCGGGCTTTTCCTCTTTGCTACAATAATGACGACTGTCCTCCAAACAGTAACACTGGTGTGCAGACCAGCAGCTCTCATCTATTTCAAGACCAAAAAATGTGAGTTGTTCTTTAGGAGCTAAACCCCCAACAGAAGAGGCCTGTTAAGTGTCTATGAGTAAACCGTAATTCTTCACTGCCAGGGGAGACCTGGTGCGCATCTCTCTGGAGCCATTGGCCATGGCTTGCTTGCCTGCTTACCAAAGCTCAGCTCCTCTGAGCATAAGATTGCCCCCCTTATGCATTTCTGTCTCATCTGTCAGGAGTTTTCCCCTCTTCTAGGGTACTGCGTCATCCTGAACACTGCAGCCCCCACAGCAGTGATCGTCCTTGTGCTGTTCACCAGCCTCCTGCTCCAAAATATCCAACAGCTCCATGGTAAGGGGTGGCCCAGGTTTATATTGCTCCTTCCCTTGCTCACCTTTGTTGTGGAGAGCGGTGGAATACCTGGGAGGGATTGGCAGGCCTGAGCCTCATGCCATGACTTTGCACAGCTGGCCTTGCAAGAAGGCAAACCTAAGCTTTGTTGGAGTTAACAAAGTCTTTTGTGGTGGTGGCTCAGGGAGTTTTCTCTTTGTTTCATAGGAAGACTCTGAATTAAATTCACATCATGTAAGCATTCAAGAGGGATGTTGACCAAAGGGCCAAACACTGACCAGTTTCACTTTCTCTTCTGCAGAGCGAGGCTGCTCGGAGCCCATTAATCTGATGCTCATCTTCATCCTTACTGCTGCGGTAGCCCTGTTCATGCCGCTGGTCGTCTTCCTATGGTGTGCGTAGCCCCATGATTTCCTTCCAGCATTTGCGTGATCATAATTAACTGCTCTGGCCATTTGCAGAATAAGCCAGATGCTTACTCTGAGCTGTCATCCTTCCCCTGTTCCAGCCATGCTGGTAGTGATCAAAGCCTGTCAGGGGATCATGAGGAAAGATGCTTTCAGTTTTAAAGATTTTTTTTTAAGGTTTTTGACTCTGCTGAGAGTGGGACTGTCTAAAGCAGCTGAGGACCCAGCGCCAATGGTAGTTTGATGTCCAGCCTTTTAGGAAAGGCACAGTAGGGCACTGCTCTCTATCTGCCAGTCCTTGCCAACACCGTTGTTTTGCCCACAGATGCTCAAGTAGGAGTTTCTGGAAAGCGAGTTGCTTCTCCAGAGCACCTGCTGTTGCTTTCCCTGGCAATAGCCATACTCCATTCCAAAAATCTCAGCTACAGTAGTGTTTGGGGTGGGAGGGAAGAGATCAAGAAGGCTTTTCCACGTCACTTGTGTTTTCCCAGATCTTTGGAAGTTTCTGGTTTCTGTAGCCTTTCCACAAGAATCTCCTCGCTCACATGATTAGCAGTTGCATTTGTCTTCCCCTGCACAAGCTATGTGGTATCTCAGTCTTAGGGGACATCCCAGTCCTTTCAGAAGACCCTCTTCTGCCCTCCTCCTCACTCAGGAGATCAGCAGCAGTGCCTGCCTTCCTACCAGCCTGAAGAGTAACATGCACCCTGTACCACTTTCAGGCTTCCTGAAAGTGCTAGCTTAGCCCTTGGCATCACCTGTAGCTTCTCAGGGGAAGGAGGACCCTTCAGAAGATTGAGAGGAGGTTGTTATACCTCCACAGAGTGCATTTCTGTGCATTTCACAGCCTGAAATATAGAAAACACTGCATAGAATCAGTAAACCCCAAAGGAGCCAGTTTAGAGTCATGTTGAGCCAGTTGAGGCAGCTTGCAAGCAAGGAAGGTGTCTGTAGACAGAAGTCCATTCTCCTTGCTTCGTTCTTGTTCTCCTTTCTACTGTTCTTCCAAAACAAGGATCTCCGAGTTTCGGAAACAGGAGTTTAGCCCAAGTGAAAGGCTCCAATTTCCATTTCTCTCTGCAGCCAGATTTCCTTCACATGTCTCATAAAGTGTGAGGTGCTGACTAAAATGCCTGACTGTTTTGGGGAACCTAAGTGGCAAGAGCTATTTGGCTTCTCCTTTATTTGCAGATCACAAGAGTGTAAAGAAGGAGAGGAAGATGGAAAATGTGCAGGTCGTCTGTGTCACAGAGCGCATGGCAACCTTGGTAACTCACTGCTATTAACCAGCCATTTTGAATTTCTGCTTTCCTAGTTATTGCAAATCTGTGTTACTTACTTTGTGTTAAACTCTTGATGAACTTAGTTCAGCTCCTCTGGTAGCTGTAGCTGGAAATACTTGCAAGGGAGGGTCCATCTGTCTTCCTGCAGAACAGTATTGGTTTTGTCCTCATTTGGGCAGCTTTGGGTGGGCACAAAACCAGAGGTAGCAGTTCAGCTCGGTCCTATGGGACCTACAGGTTCAAGTGCACCACTTTGATCCTGCTGTGTGCTAAGGAGCTTTCTTGGGGTCTGCTGCTCAGTGGACAGCATTGCTGCTTCTGCTGAGTCCTGCAGTTTCAGCTGCCTGTACTGGTTCTGCGGACATGTGCTCAGTTGCCCTTTTGGGCAGGTGCCTGGAGGAACATCCCAAGTATGCCAGTTCTCAGGGTTGCTCTCCCTGAGAGAGGAACTGCCTGATAATTTATTTTTTAGATAAGAATGATATAAGCATGACCTGTGCTCTTCTACCACACCAGCACGGGAACAACTACGCAGAGTTACAAATAAGACATGAAAGAAACCCATAGGTCCCTTAATCAAAACTCGGCTCTAAACGATCACACCTCCGCTACTCACTTCATGCTCCCCGTCCCAGCTCTGTTTTAGAGAAACCTCTCCTCCCTTCGGCACCAGCCTCACCGGTGCTCAACCCCTCCRCTCTGAGGCCAACTTGCCGCTGGTGCGCCTTCCTCTGTGTTATGGACTGCCTCCTTTCTCTGGAAATGCAAGAAGGCTTTGGGGGGGTTAGGGGGACTCCTCTTTACCTGGTTGAGTTGTCCTCCCACTGCTTATTCAGTGTGCAAAGTCGAAGTGCGCAGTGTTGCCAGCAGCTGACCGCAGACTAGGGATCAGCCTGGAGAGCGATGCCAGCATCCCCACGTTTCGGCAGCGCTCGCGCACACGCAGCTGGGGCCCTGCTCCACCGCTGGTGGGGGGTGGTGTTGCGGAGGGTCCAGGCCAACATCTGGGGSTGATTTGAGGGACTGGGACATTTGAGATGAGAGTAACTGTGTGCCTGGAGGTGTTAGCTCCACRACAGGGACAGCCAGCCACAGGATGTTGTCCGCCTCACAGGCGTGTGCGTGGGCTATTTGGCGCTTTACGCTTTGACTTAAAAGCTCCTAATTGTTACTCAAACTCTAAATCCATTTTATACCTCCAGAGGACATGGCAGCATCTGTGCATGGCCAGATGAGCAAGCGCTTGTTGAGGCAGCTGCTTGACCAAGCATCTTGCTACCAGCTAGTCGCCAGAACTGGCCGGCTGGCCGCATCCTCCATGGCTGGGCTGGACACCTCCACAGATGAAGCTGGAACCATCGCAGGGCAAGCACGGAGGGTACAGTCCTGTGTGGGTTTTTTTGCAGGTACAGGAAGAACTCTGAGGACAAAATCAGGAAGAGGAATATGAAGTCATCCGTCCAACAGCCAGAAAGCTCTGCTCACACACCCCTGGCAGCAGGAAGGAGCCCCAGGGAGCTGGAAAAATGCCATTTATAACAAGGCATCTGTAAGCTGCTGTTGTACCCTAGCACTATCTAGGCAATGTTTTTGTAAAAGCACTTCATAAAATGTTACCACTCTGGTCGCYTCACCATGGCTCCAGGTCACACCTGGTACGTTTCCTACCACCCCCGGCCCTGACCTCCAYTGCCGCAAAAATAGTTTCACTCTTAACTAAAACTGATTTAGTCTTCGGCTGCCAGCTTCCGCTGCCTTCCCGGTTAGTTTTAGTATCACATTCCCCAAGTGCTGCTGAGACTCTGCTGCCTGCATTGCCCTCCCCGTGCTTTTGCTCCTGAAGCTTTAACTTTGCCCGGTTTCAGCTGCAGCAGAGCGCTGCCCACACGTGACTTCAGTGTTGTTGCACATGCATGCTGCAGCTTCCTGCGCTACCTCGCTTCTGATGTCCTCGACACCACGCTCCAAATTTSTTGCTTTGGGAAGAATAACTAGCTTTTGGGGTGGACGATGAGGAAAGACAGCTCCATCACGGTCTATGCCTTACTGGCTGTCTTAGGTGGGGTTTCTTATTTTAAAGCATTCCTGAACTAGATTGGAGCTGTGAAGAGCAAGGCAAAGGACATGTGAGGCTGCAGCAATATTGCTGCCAGGACATGTTCTCCATTTAAGACAGCAATGGGCCTGGTCGGCTCTGGCCTATGTGGCAGTTAGTGATAAGGTTAGGGTTAGGAAAGAGATGAAGAGTAGAGCTGCACGTGGAGTGGAGCTGTGAACAGCAAGGCAAAGGTGAGGCTTTCCCATCCAAGTGCCACCTAATTGACCTTGCATTCGTGATGTGGCCTTCAGCTGTCTCTGCCCTTTCTGGGGTTTACTATTTTTAACTGGAGTTGAGGCACGTTCTGGTTTTTTTTTTTTTTTTTTTTTTAAGTCTGTGTCTGGGAGGTCTGCTGTGAAAAGTGTTCATCTGTGAAAACTGAGAAATAACCATCCACTGCTCCTTTCATCTCTTCATTACAGCTGCTCTAATAAATATATTTAATTTGGGGACTCCCATTTGTATCCYCATCCTGCTTCCTAACACGAAGGAGTGCTCTGTCTTACTCACTAACCTGTATTTACACGCTGATCTGGGGCTGGTCCCTGCATGGCAAGTTTGACCAGCTTTGGTGAGCCACGTTTGCATTTGGTGCAGTTGGCACTTGCTCCCTGTGGTCTGTGGCCACAGCTGCCTCTACCCCACCCAGCCCTCAGTTTCCCCTTGCTTTTGATGAAAGATGAATGCTGTTTTAAAAACAAGTTGTTTTTCTTTACATTGCAGCCTGTAAGACTTGTTTTTTGTTCCCAGCCACTGAGCAGTGAGGGGGGCTGCAGAGCCTAGAATAAAGCCACATCGAGATCTTGCGGCTGCATCAGAGATCGATGCGTGCACGCAACTGCAGCCAGCTCTTTAAACGAGACTTGCGAACTACCGCCGCCGCCGCCCCGCGGGCATCGCCCAGCCCCGCGGACGCACGTCTGGCTGGATCCAGCACCCTCCCTCGCAGCTCTGCCCCCTGTTGCATTTAGGGCACAGGGGATCACTTYGCAGCACCGATACAGCCAGAGTCCAGCTGCGGCGGAGCAGCCAGGATGGAAAACCCAGGGGTGAGCTGAACTGAAACGGGGCTCCTGGGGCCATGAGCAGCTTGAATAAAAGCCCAAACAGCGAAGCCCCCCCCTCCCTAGGCTCCCAGAGGATAGGGCTGGCCCCTGGGTGGCATTTAAGCCTCAGTGAGCAACTACTCGGCTCAAAGTTGCTACTAGAAGCAGTCATAAACCCACAAAAATCTGTATGAAGTCTCAGTGCTTCACCAGCATAATGCCCTGGTCGAAAATAAAATGCCAGTAAAGCACAGCTTGTTTAGGATGCTGATCAAGAGGAGCAATAAAAGTGTTCAAAATTAAAACCAATGCGCTGCATTACAGCAAACCCGTGTGTTCCCCAAGGGAAAGTATGTCTCTAGGGCAGAGAAGGCCCCAGCAGCCCACCCAGGCCAGAGCGGTGCTTACCACAAGCTGCCTGCTCTGCTCCGGGCGCCACATTCAAGGCAGAAGCTCCGTTCCGGGATCAAGGCTCCGGACAAATGGCACACTGCCTTGCGGCACTTGAGAGACACGGGACTTAACAGCTTTTCTGCCTGTGGAGTTGTGCTTGGTTGATACGTACAGGGGCAAAAGCAGGCTCCTGGCCGCAGCCTCGTAAATACTTTCCTGCCTCTGAGGTGAGCGGTGAGCCAGCAGTTCTTGGAAGTACCCTGAACCTCTCCTGCTTAAACTAATTGAGCAGCGACATCTTTTACAAGGGTTTGAAAGGCCTATATATACAAATGGCAAAATCATATTGGTTGCTTATCTGCATCGAGCTATTTAAAATTCACCCCAAAGCCATTTGCTGTAAGAACATCCCAAACTCCGGGCTCCTCACGGAAGGAGCGAAGCTGCCCAAACAAGGCAGAGGACGCAGATAACACGACCGCTGCAGAACAGCGTAGCCAGCACCCACCACCTTGGGCATGCTGCAGCGGGAAGCAGCGCCGTTTGGACAGGTGGCTGCATGTCATCTTCTGCCATGAGGTGCAACCCACCGGTTCATTCTGTAGCCTGTGCAGGAACCCTGGCTCCCTGCAACAGGGAGCGAAGTAAAATGTACACATACAAACTGCCAAGCTCAGGACTACAATTCCTTACAAATCTCTGCATTTGGTACCTCTGTCGTACCAGTTTTCTTGTATACCATATGCAGAAACGAATCAGGCCTTTTCAAAGTTAAAGGCAAAGAGAAAAAAAATACACAGTTATAACAAACCATTCCCTACCTGATGCTATGGTTGTCCCTCCTCTCATGTGCATGCTCCTAGCCTGCTGCGGTTTCTGCAGGCTTTAGATACTGGAGGGTGATTTATTTCCCATATCTGAAGATCACAATATACACTGGAATAACGTATGCACTTTTATTAGCAGTAAAAGCCCATTAAAAAACAACTTGTCTAGAATGATTTACAGACAATTCTCAAAAAAGTCAAAAAAAATGTATTTTGTCAAACATTTGACTGTATTTGTTCGCAAGTAAAACAGGGAACAATCCATATTACAGCTTAAAACCAAATTTGTTTTAATCCATGCAATCTGCTTCACTTCCTTTAATAATTTAATTGTAACATAATTACAGGCTGAGAGATGGCACTCTGTTGCCAGGTCCTTTCATGTATTTATTATTTCCCTGGGGCTCATGCACACAGGACTCAGCTATATCCTTTTTCGGGCTAGTGCACTGGAGTAGTGTCAAAGCAGGTAGAGCCCAAAAAAGTCAAGTCATGAATTAAGTTTATTCTCTCAGAGTAAAAGGCACAAATGTGACCAGAACTCTTCAAATACAAACAAACAATTTCCAACTTTTTTTATTTTTTCTAAACCAACTTCACAGAAATTTTGCTTTTGTGCATATCAGCTTTAACTTGCATTTCAAAGGATTTTCCCAGGAATAGTCAATAGGTCAACTCTTCTCCAAAGAGAGGGCAGAATTCTGAAGAGAGTGTGAGACTCAAGAGCTTCCAGGTAGCTAGGAATGCCCTTTTCTGTAGAAGTGAGTTATGGTCTACAGGTAAAACAAACCACAGTAAAATTAACCCTCATCTTTCTCCATTTGCTGACTACTTTAGTGTTTTCCTTGGACAATGCTAAATGTTCAGAAATTGCCTTCAAAACCCAATCACAATAACCAGGAGAAAAAGAACATCTAAATGAACAAAACACCGAAGAAAGCACAGCTCAACTCTCCTGTCTCCTTCCTTGCAGCAAGTGAATGGGACAAGGCCAGGACAACTCTGCTTTCTCTGCTAGAAGCCAAACTGAGGTATTTTTCTGCTGGGGAAGCTCTCTTCCTCTGGCTATGTAGAGCTGAATTCTATCTCTGAAGGAGCTAGAGAAACTGTACACAGGAACACCAGGCTCGTCCAGTGACCCCACGGCAGAGCCTGGAAGCCACTAAGAAGGACCTGTTCCTCTTGCCTGCAGGCCAAGAGGAAAGAGGTCCTCAACCCATCAGCTGCCTTAGTCTAGGAGAGAAGGCACCTAGGCTACAGTACGCAGAATGGCTGACCCCACCGAGGGCTTGGAGACCAGCTCAGGGGGGTTCTGGGCTTGGTGGGACTACCTGTCAGATCAAAAGATGGGTGCAATCTCCCCAGCTTGACATTCAGAAAGGCACTTAACACGACCTAGTGCTCCCAGGAAAGCATCCAGTTTTCTCCAGGGTGAAGATGTCAGTGCTGAGACAGAAAGGCTATACCCCTAAGTAATTTCAGTTATAACAATCATTTTTATAAGTAAAGCCCAGGAGAGCTCCACAGAAGGAGCATGAGGAAAGGACACAGACAGGAATTTGGGGCTGGAAAGAAGGGTTGCCCCTGGATGTATCAACTCAGATCACAACCACCAGCTCCTGCAGGAGCATTAAAAGGGAGGAACAAGCTTGTACCATCACAACTACAACCCATGGGCTAACACTCAGAAGATGAGGGCACATCCTTAGATCCTTCCCAAGTCCAAAGCTGAGGGAACAGGGGAGACCGGCTTGAGAGCATATCTACGTCTCTTATGCACATGCCAGGCTGCACTGCTGCTCTAAAGCAGTTGGTTGTGGGAAATTCTTTGGGTTTGTTTTTCAAAACAAAACTATGCTGTATGTCTCATTCTTTAACATGCCACCCCTCCATCCTCTGTGGACTTCAACCAACTCTACTCATCTCCCGGTCTCCTTAGTGCACATGATAGCAAAAACCTGCCTTTTCTCCTCCCTCCAAAGGTCAAACACAAAATAAGCCCTATGGTCTCAGCCTTGAGACAACCCAGCAAGTCCCTAAGTGCCCCAAAACAGCAGCACACCAGGAGGTATTGAGACCACAGTGAGGAAGTTCAAGTCCCATTGAGTCTCCCAACACAGAGTAGCAGAGCACCTGCAGCTATTCCCTAGCAGGCTCCAGAGCCACACGTTTGCCCAGCCGGGATAGTCGCTCTATCCACAACCATCAGCCCTTCTCGAAGTGCCCTCACAGCCTTTGGAGAAAGCCATGACAGGAAAGGAAGCACGGAGCAAAGCAGCAGACAGTGCTCCAGAGAAGGCCATGCCCATCTCCCCTAAAGATGGGCAAGAAGCCTTGTGAAAGACAGGACAATGCAGATGGAGTCCAGGCCAGTGTCGTTTGTAAAACAAGTCCTGCAAGTATCTGTGGGCTTTAGCAGCTTGAACAATTAATAAGTCCAGAAGAGACTGGGACAGCATCAGACCACTGTTCACGATGGCAGATGTCCAGTGCTCCCTAGGCAGGATCACCTACTCAAGAGGAAGGGAGCAAGGTGCAGTCACTCAGGCCCTCCACCTGCAATGAGAGAAGACAGGTTTCCATGGAGTACTAAGCCAGGTCCCACTCCCATCCTCTGGTACGTGGACACCACCCATTATTCACAGGCAATATGCTGCCTAGTAGACCCTCTCTGAGGCCTCAGAAGATGCTGCTCTGCTCTGGCAGGATATTATAGGCTCTCTTGTGGTAGTGGAGTGCTACCACACTGGTATTTCTGCTTACCACCTGGACTCTTGCTCTGCTCAGCCTCAGAGGAAAAGGACTAAATGGCCAAGGGCAGAAGCTGTGGCTCATGAACAGTAGCTCCACTTACAGCTCTCCTTGGGCCAATATGCCTGTATTCCTGTTTTGCCCAGCTGTAAGGTCTGCCAGTACAGAGATCTGTCCACAAGGGGCATCTTTAGAGAATGAAAGGGCTGAGAGGTTCGACACTACATGAAAAGTGAGAGAATAGGCCCTCCTCAACTCTCTCCCTTGTCTGTGCAAGGGCCTGTCCCATCCACAGCATCTGCATTTAACTGTATCCATCTGGCTGTTTCCTTACAGTTCTGTGGATCTGTGGCTATGGACACAGGTTAGCCAAGGATCCCTTCAGACCTTCAGCTTGTCAAGATTATTCAGTTATAGCCAAGGTAGATTTTGGCTTGTAGCTATGAATGGAGGAGCAGGTATGGCAAAAGAGGCTCAAGGCATCTTACCTACGGACACAGTGACGGAAGCGGCCCCTCCTTCTACACCAGACAAGGACACCTGGGAACAAACCATTCGTTGGCTCCATTAAACATTCCACAGATGGTTGTTAGATATCACTTCCCAAAGGAGGAAGGAGCAGGTGCCTCTTCCTTTTGGGTAGCAACACTCAACCAGGAAACTTCAAACAGGAAGCCAAGGAGCGACTGTCAACACTCCCTGACACAGGAGTCAGTGTGCCTGACACAGTCACCTTACTGCCTGTAGGTGGCTGGTTGGTATTCAGCTGTTGTCTTGAGGAACCTCGTGCTCATCTCTACAGAGACCTGCAGAAACGTGCTTGTCTTTACCTTTAAACTGGCATCCCCCCCAGCCAAAGACCAGGGAACAGTCAGACACCAATTCTGGCCACGTGCGAGCAGGTGTGAGGTGAGAGCAGACGCGCTCAGGTCAGTTTTCCTAGTACCTACACAATGTTTGAGGTGATCACACAAAAATCGAAAATTTAATCCAATATAAAAAGAAAAAAAAAAAATCACATCAGCTACAGAGAACTTCTTACTTCTATTTCAAGCCAGAGGATTCTTTTCTCAGGTCCTGACTTGTGCAATTCACCTTTTTCAAGTTTGCAGTTAGCAATCTTAGAATTAAAATCCCCACTTTACTATGGACTGGAGATAAGCCCAAAAAAAAACATTCTCCAGCTCCAAAAAAGGAAGAAAAACAAGCCCATGGAGCCAGGAAGCACGTTTCCCTTCTGTGGGCAGAAAACAACAGCAGTTCACATTGAGGGTCCTAAACTGCTTTACCCTAAAAGAGATTTGGGACATCCATCAGCCAGTCAGAGTCCATGAGACTTCAGAGGGAGTTCTGCCCAGATTAGGAAGGTAAAATGTAGTATCATATCTGTTCTGGACATACAGGAAAGTTTCTCATGATAATCCCCCCTCCCATGCCCAGAGCAGGGAGGCAAAGGAAGGAAATGGAGGGCCGGAAACCGTGGCAACAAAATTATTTGTTTCCAGAGAAAAATGAGGGAGCACAGGAAGGTTTTTATTAGAAAAGCTGTATCCTCCCACAGTAGTCCCAATACAGGGACTCACCTAGACCCACTATACTGCAGAGACTGCAGCACAGGGAGTGAAAGCTGCTCCTTCCCACACAAACTTTGCCCTAGCCTATCCTTCTCTGGCTGGGGATGTCCTGCTTTAAATGACAGCAGTGACAAAGCACCAGCCACCTCCCTGCAGGGTGCCTAGGTGGGGAAACCCAGGTGCACAGCCACCACGCATTGCATCAGTCAGCACAGACACCCCCACCCCGCTTTCACTCACCCCATCCCTTCTTGCTTGCAGTATCTGCCATGGCACCCGTCAGTGATAATGCAGTAAGCCAAAAAGTCAGAGTAAAAAGTGAATCACCACACTCACCTATTAGAGAGCCAGCAACAACACATGCCATCATCACAGGTAAGACCATGTTTGCAGCATCTGAAAAAGAGACAACTCGTATGCTTTGTAGCCAGACTGAATTTACTTCCTACCCACACCCTTCAAGCAAAAACCTGCCACAGGACAGCTACACTCAGTGCAAGGTAATACAGGGAACACAGATGGCATTTGCCCTTCCAAGCCCCACTATTCCCACTGTCCATTTCCGCTAATGCTGGGAGCTGAGGGTTGTGTTTGGGGCTAAGGAGTCATGGGGGACTCATAGAGGGGAAATCTGCAAAATGCTTCCAACAGAGGAGGTGACTTTTTCTTTTTTGGGAGGATGCTTTAAACTTGAGATGTTCTCACAGAACTGGGCTGGTTGCTTGGTTATTTCCTACGTTTCCCTTCCCAAATACCAGGAGGAAGCACCCACTTACTCTGAACACGAAGCAGAAAAGAGGTTTCATTCTGGCTCACTTTGTTGCGAACCACACAAGCATAGTAGCCACTGTCGTTCATTGTCGCTTCAACGATTTGCAAAGTGTTATTCTGAACAAACTGAAAATGGTCACTCCCGAGCAGCGGCTCCCCATTCTTCTTCCACCAGTAGGAGTCTGCCTTCCCTTCTGTGATGTTGCAGACTAGTTTAGTGCTGCCTCCTGCTTTCACAGAGGAGTTGCCCACAATTTTTGGCGCAGGAAGCGGTTCTGGGAGAGACAGAACAACAGTCAGGATTCAGCTGCTCAGTTTCTTGATGTCGAAACGAGAGCACCTTCCTACCCCACTATTCAAACTACTGCTTCATAGAGGTTGCAAGCCTAGAGCTGCTTCTATCTGATGTGAATGTCCCCAAGTTCAAAGGGAACCTGGGGCTCTGCACAGGCCCAAGCATTTTCATGAACCCCATACTATGCATCTGCATCAGCTCAAATCAGCTTGAGTACATTTCCACATACTACAGACCCAGCAACATATCCAGCAACTCCTATGCGCTTTCACCTGCACACCTCACATGGTCAGACTCTAGCATGCAGGCAAAACTTCCCCTTCTCCGCACAGGACATCCGAACAATTTCCCTCTGTTGCGGACCACTGCGAACTGTTTGCGCCTGTAAGGCAGCTCACATGCGAGGAGAGGACTCCCTGAGGGAAGACTTCTGCTCAGCGGAAAACACGAGCAGATTTGAGAGAGAAACGGTGAGATGGATAATTGTGATTCTGTGTGAAAGTGAATCTAGATCAGCATCCACTTGCACTTCCAGGACTCCCTTCCCAAGGTTTGTTTGGCTACTGTAAACACTGAGGGCGGATAGAAAGATGATGTTCGACTGTCCCTTCAGTCTTACCAACCTCTGCCCAGCCCACAGGGCCCAAAGAAAACCTCTAAACATAACAGCTCTTTGCTGGCACCTGCACACTCTTCTAGAGACTCCACTTCGCTCCACCTAGATCTGCTGTTATAATATGGTGCTGTTCGCAAAGCACAAAGCAGCTACCCACCCAAAAGCGGGTAACTGTTTTCCAAAAGTGCTAGCAGATAAAAAAAAGAGTCACAGACTAGACTTTTACTGCCCTCAGAATACAGCAGTAGTATCTTTTCAGCAGACTGTCCTGCACGTATCACATTTTAAGGCAAAAGCCAGAGGTCTGGGGCTCAAGGAATGGAGAGGAGGCGATTACCGTATACGATTTGAACTGGTTATTCTTAAATCAAAGCAGCAGAAAAAAAGCCCCTGCTTTTAAAGCTAATTCTAGCCAGCACAGAAGAGTGGAATGCAGCTCAACAGAAACGTCGTCAACAGGCTCCATCCTGCCTGGAGTGAAATGCTCCACCAGAATCAGAGAAATTCCCTATTATGCCCTACCCCAGCTGGCAGAACTGCAGAGGCCTCCTCGCTCATAGGCGGCAGGCAAGGCACTCACAGAACATACTTCTGCCCCTTTGACGGACTGGTAACACACACTGCTGGCTTTTCAAAAGTTTGGTAGAGTTAACATAAAAAACCGAGGTAATGGAGTCACTATCCAAATTATCATGGTCACTCACCAATAACTTCCAGTTGGAACCAGTCCGTTTCCTGTGACTCTGTTCTAAAACGGTACGTTCCACTGTCTCCCAGCTGCAGCACCATTTGCAGAGAGAAATCCGTTTCATTGAACTTTGTGCGGTTTTTGTAAGAAGAAGCAATATTTACAGGTTTATTGAGGAAATACTTTAGGATGACTTCTTCATGAGGGCCGTTTTTATATTCCCAGGACACAACCGTACTGGCGTTCAGCGGTGGTACCGCCAAAAGCACGGTGCAGCTGACTGCGGAGACGAGCCTCTCCGACGTTGGCTTTAGGTCAGCAGAGTAACAAGGAGCAAGTGTTTGCGCTGGCAAACAAAACAGAGTTATTAAAAAGTTACAGGTCTATTGCTATTACTAGAAGAATATTGACATTATTCTAACAGCATCAGCCAGGCAGCTAGTTCTGAACACCGAAAGGCTCCCTGGCTCAGCTCTCCTACGGAGTGGCGCGGGCTTAGCTCTTTCCGTGATGAGCTGAGCTGGTCTGGCTTTAAGCAGCAACACAGAAAAGCAGAAGGCCTCAGCAGCTGCCTGCAAGTTTCCTTCGCATCCCGGACATGAAAAAAAATTGCTTGCTTGACTTCAAAATCAACTTGCGTGGGTATTTACACAGCTCTACGTTTGCACCTGGAAGTCTCACGGTTTCCACTCCTAGGCGTTTCTGCAGAGCGCTCCGCTCCCAGGCGGCATTAAAGCAGAAAGCTCACGCCTGGAGGACCCTCTCTCGAGCCCTCACTCCACAAAAGCAGCCGCATCTGAACTAAACAAGCTTTCACCAAGCATCAGCACTTCACTCATGGATCCTGCCAGCAGCAAGGAATTCAAATAAAGGCCAGGAAAACCCAGAAGGCCCTTCCCGCTCATCCCCTAAAAGCTGCCGTTTATGGAAAAGCCAGGCTTTGAGAGGGCAGAAGTCTGTGAGCCCGCGGCTAGGWCTTGCCTTAAAATTTTCCCTTTTTAAAAAAGGAGCCAGGGAGGGATTTTTGCAGGCGCGAGCCGCAGAGCCCGCTCCCCTCGGCCAGGCCCCCCGAGGGCGTCGGCTAACAGGGCCAGCGGCCGCTTCGCCCGCCTGCCCCGAGCCCCTCCGGCACGGAACCGGCCTCCAAGGCGGCAGCCGAGCTCCAGGCGCGCCCGCCGCCCGGCGAACGAGAGGGCGGAGCGGGGCCCGCGCCGCCGCCGCCGCCGCCGCCGCCGGCCACTTGCCTGTGATGGCGCTCGGGGCTCCCGCGGCGCCGGGTCCCCACGCCAGCAGCACCAGCAGGCAGCACGCGCACATCTGCGGGGAAGCGGCACACGCGCGTCAGCGGCCGCGGGCCGGGCCCCGCCGGGAGGAGCCCCCGCC
>NW_028187089.1:2444063-2469794 GCF_003343005.1 Rhea americana
AGCCTGGGGGGTGGCCGGGCCTGGCGGCCCCGGGCCGCCGGGGAAGGGGCTGCCGTTGGGCTTGCTTGCGAGTCCGGGGGCAGGAGCAGCTTTATTTGTTTGGGGTTTCAGTGTAACTACTGGCGATTTTTCTGCGTGCCAGCTGCTAGCCAGTGCTTAATGCCCGTTGCTGACGCTAAAGCCACGGTCTTTAAGCAGGAGGGCTCTGCCCAAGCAGGTCCGCGAGGGTGTCGCGAGGATATCCAGGTTGGGGAAGTGGTCTGCATGAGCAGTAACCCACCAAAAAGCAGGACCATTTTTGAATCTGGATTTGTTCCCTTCTGGTGCTTCAGGCGGAAGCACAGCAGAAGCCCTGCAAACCCTGAAGGCCATGCACGAGTCCTTCTCAGTCATCCCAGGACTTAACTCGAAGATGACACATAGGGCAGCATTTAACAGAAAAAAACACGCTGCTCTGTGTGTTCCCGTGACAACAAAGCCCAGTTCTGAGATCTCTGTTGTCCCCACCTGAAGTTTTATCATGTAGAAGTATGAAGAAGGATTTTTTTTTCCTTGCCTGTGTTGTTTTCCTCAACCTCAGCTCAGGCGGGACATGGAGAACAGTGCAAGGTGGGCGCCTTGGATACAGCTGTTTTGCCACAGCAAAAGGATACATGGTACTTTGTGCATCCCAGTGACTTAGTGTCTGACGAAACCAACCCTGGAGATGTATGGAAAATAAAGCAAGCGAAACTGGATTGTGAACTCCTTTTGCAGGAGAGCTTCCTGTTGCAGGCAGGTTCAGACACCACTGCAGCGTCTATTTTGAATCCCAAACCACCCTTTGAAATGCAACAAGTTTGACGTTAGTCAGAGCTGGGACCTATCAGTCTTCTTCCAAGTCCTTGGTGGCCCCACTGATTTCAGCAGGAGATGGGAGCTCTCCCCATATCAGCCTGAATCTCCAGCGAAAAAGCCAGCTACAGTTTCTTCCCAAGGGCTCTCCCAAGCTGCAGGCCAGTGCTGGCTGCTCTCAGTGCTACTGACCCCTCTCCTTCACTTTTTATTACTTGCTTGCCCTTAGGCCTGCCCTGCTCCTCTACCCATGAGGCGAACCCTACCACTTGCAGGGCACGTCAGAACAAGCATGAACCCGCACGTATCCAAGCTCGGTGGTGGTGATGGGGTGAGGTGTGTCTCAGAGCYGGTAGTGCTTCTTCGGGCTTTATGTTCAAAAAGCTATTTTCTTAATTTCAACGCATTCAGCAGTGTGGAGTGCAAGGCAGATGTTTAGGGCACTTCCAAGATTCTGGGACAAAAATGTGATGTTACGGAAAAACTAATCTGCTTCTATCACCACCACATTGCAATTGGTGTCACACCGCATCCATTTCCTTAAAGCGGGCCTGCCTGGCCGGTGCTTTTGGAAGGAAGCTGCTCCTGCCCTTCCAAACCTGGAACCAACACAGACTGTGTGACACTTGACAACAGTCACCAACCAGTATTGACACTGCTGGTAGAATGCTGTAATGGAGACAGAACCCAGACTGTTTTCTGCTTAATATCTTTAAACAAGCACTTTCAAAAGTGCTTTCAAAAAAGGAGCCTGCAAACTATTCTTCAAAACTCCTCCAGACACTACAAATTTTAGATTTACTATATGAATAATTGTTTAAGGCATGTTATAATTCTCTCAGGCTGCAAATCCCTAAGGTTTCCTGAAGAGCAATTGCATCTCTCTCAGGAACTTGTGTCTTTAACTGCTTTCCTCTCACTAACACGCAGAGCTGGAGATACTGGGCTCTGGCAAGCCTGCAGTCTCTAACCTTCACTATCCTGAGTCTATGAGAAAGACCTGGTCTGGTTTGTGGGCACTGGGAGGCTCTGAGAAGGAGCGAGCCTAGCCTGAATTTCACACTACAGCAAACTGAACTCCTCCTTTGTCTAACTCAGACATTTGGTTCCAGACCCAGCAGAAATATCTGGGAAATCATCCCTCCCTACTCTATGCATTTCCACCACTCATGGACCCCTACCACAAAATATCACTGTTCCTGCTCTGCTTTCCTGAAGACACTGTCCTTCTTCAGTAAAACTGAAAAGATCCTCAGCCTTCATCAGGACTGAAAGGAATCCACAGAAACACTGTTAGCAAATCGGCCTAAGTGCAAAATTACAGGGTGGTGAACGGCATGCCTATGAACCAAGCTGTCCCCATGGGAAGGCAGTCGTCTGAATCAACTAGCAAGGGCAGAAGAGTCCTCTGGTCTGCATGGGGAAGCAGGGGTCCCCCCATGTCTGCCCAAAGCTTTATTTTTATATCAGTTCTCCAAACCCTGGAAAATTATACCCAATGCTTAGTCTCTTCCTTGGTAACACAGACCATCCTGAACCTGAGAACACCACGGAAAAAGTCCCCATCAAGATTCAACCTACAAACACAGAGCTACCAGCTCCAGAAAGCATGGGAAAGGTGGCATCCTCCCTTTGAGAGACAGCTATTTGAACAGAGCCGGTGCAGCCATGCCAAWCCCATGGAGCTGCACGCTGGGACCTAAGCGTGCTGGAAAGGCTGTGTCATTGCTGGCATCTCTCCCTGCCAGAGGACAGATCCACACCTCAGGCACACCTCATTGCATTATTGTGCTACTAGTTCACCCCTTTGATGTGCTTTCCCCAAAGACACTGCCCTCTTCCTTCACCCTTTGTGGATGTTATTTCATTAGGGACACACAGGAAAACTTAGCCCTCAAAAGATTCAGGATTGTCCTCAGAGTGAGAGGATGTTCCAGTATTCGCATGTACAGATGTCAGAGCTCTGCACAGGCACTACGGACTCCAATTCCTCTGCAAATGAAGATCTCCGAGCAATGTTATTTTGAAAGCTAAATACAAGGACAGTGTTTGACAGTGGTCCTTCAAAATAATGATACATTATTTGCCTAGATGTTTACGCCTTTCAGATGAGTTTGACAAATGATGATTTCTTTTCCTCAAATATCTCTATTCCTTGTGCCTACAGTGGGGATTTTCTCCACTGTAAAACCTCAAAAGCCAGAAGTGATCAGCCAGAATTCTGCAGAGAGCCTTGCAGCCCAAAGCCTGAGGCACTAGGTCACTGGGAGCCCTGAGCTGCTGATTCATATTCAGTGAATYCAGTGCTGCAGAGCACACACTTAGCTATAATCTAACCGTACAACCTGCTCAGGGACATAGAGCAGGACAAACAGTTCAGTCCAGGTTCCCAAAGTGCAGAGGCCAGCACTCCCAGGTGGAAGTGCTCAAGGACACACCACCACCTGCATGTTTTCTCTTCTTCCCTTTCTGCAGCAGATCCCTTCAATCCAAAAATACCCACAGATCCTAAGGGGAACTAAGCAATCATACACACAAATGCAGCGCTCCATCTCTCAAGTAAAGCTGAAAGAGTGACATACCAGTGATTTCTTTACAGCCTTCTGAAACCCCAGTGCTATGGCCAAGAGCCCCCTTCCCCTACAGTGGCTTGCCTGGTACTTTCTGCTGGGACCAGGCACCTCCACAGCACCTTGTAAAGGCTCAGCATCTCAGCTCAGCAACTGCTTTGCCCAGGCTCTTCCACTCGTGAGAGAGCAAGAGCTTCTCCCCAGGGCAGATCCACGCATAAGCACATGCACAAATTCAGTTGCGGAGGCAGATGAGGAGGCTGCTGCCTCCAGGCCCTTCTATTGTAGTCCTTCCATTCCACCTCCCTTCAACAACATCACAACTGTCTCCATCCTGACAGATGAACTAATTATACTTTTCCATCACCCTCTTTTTTTTTGGGGGGGGGGGGAGGGATGGACGTTGTATGAAGAAAATATATCTGGAATTAAAAACCCTCTTTCTTTCTCCTCCACATTCCCAAGCAGTGAAAACAACTGAGCCAATCCAGTTATTGCTAGCAATCCTCTGGCTCCTTCAATTATCYTTGTAGTGGTTGTTTGGGGTGTGAGTTTGTTGTCTTGGGTATACCACAGGGCAAATGGAGGGCTCTGGGGTCTACTGGAGGGCAAATCGTGAGCRCTAGGTGCATCTAGAGCTCTGAAAGGCAGAGGGCTGTGTCACAGTAGAAGGCGAAGGGAGGCATCCTGAGGGGACCAGAGGACAAACAGATGGCTTTGGGCTATACAAAAATGTAAATGAGGGGATCTTGAGGGGAATAGAGAGAAAACAGAACTCTTCAGTGCACCAAAAAGCCAGCAAAGGGTTCTGGAGCACACCAGAATAAGGCTCTGGGGCACACCAGAGGAAAACAGAGTGCTCTGGGGTTCACCAAAAACAAACCAGAGGGATTGGGATGCACCAGAAGGATAACAGAAAGCCCTGGGACAAATCACAGAGCAAAGAGAGGGGGTTTGAAGGGAGCAAGGGCCAACTGGGAGCCCCAGAGTGTACCAGAAGACAAACTGAGAACTTTAAAGTAGATCAAAAAGGCACATGGAGGGATCTAGGGTACCACAGAAGACAAATGGATGGGCCCTGAGATGCGCACAGAGAGCTGCAGTGCACACAAACAGCAGTCCCTGGGGTATACCTGAATGCAGTTGGGGCCTGCAGGAACCAGAGGGCACATTTTCTTCCCTATCAGCCATTATTTTGGTATCTAGTCACATAGGCTCAGGTTAGCATTTCACATTAGGTTGTTTCTAGTTGTGGGGGTTTTATTTGCTTTTATAAGTTGTTGCATTACTAAGATTTTTTATTACTCTGAATGGTGGGCAATGCGCTTGTCCTGTATTTCAGAAAGTGGGTTATATATTAAAGTTAGGAATTGGAAAGAGGAGTCCTACGGCATCAACGCCCTCCCTTTCTCTCTCAGGAGATCCTTCCCTCCAACACAGTGTGTTATTTGCTCTTCTCCCTGTCACAACCTTAGTCTGCACAGGGAATGTCCTGCTTGCCCCACAGCCTGGATTTGAAGAAATTCATGGCTAAAAGAGGAGGTCTTTTCCACCTGTGGTAAAAAAGCAACAGAAGTCAAGACAGCACTTATATTCAACTAGCAYGAGTGTCACTTCAGCAAGCATTACCCTCGCTTTTACCTCAAAGGCAGGCAGTTTTCTGTAACCTGTGTCACAGGATCCCTTGGGAGACATCTGATGTGTGTACTTCCAGGAACAAACATAAGCTTATTTTCAAGGCACAGAAGCCTCTATTTAAATACTCAAAACACAAACAAATGACTGCTGCCAGCACACAAAAACAAAAACAACAAAGTGGAAATACTGCTGCCTTGGGTATGGAAGTCACTTACGGCATTCCCAAGGCAACAAGGCTGAACAGAAACAATTCACCGAGAAGGGCAGGTCACCAGGAGGCTGGGGAAGCAGGTCAGCTCCTCATCCAGGTCCCTGTTCCCACCAGAGGGAGATCCRCCCAAAGGAAAGGGCCTCTCTTCCCCGGAGCCCAACCAAAACACAGGGAGCCCTGGATTCCCCGGCTCTGTGAAATGCACAGGGCTGCGCACCAGTGTGCTTCCTCCCCGGGCTGACGCCGCATAGCTCAAGCCCTCCAGGCCTGGACCACCTTAGACTCTTGTCACTAGGCAGGGGACACTTGGGCCTCACACTGATGTATGTTTGGGGGAATATTACATGGGATCATTCGACAATATGGCTCGGATTATCTGAAAATTTAGAGATGAGGAGAACAAACRTGCAATACCCCAAGACTGATATCCCAAATGGCTTATATTATCTAAGGAAGAAAAATGTATGTGGTATGAAGAAAATAGATAGAATTAACACTCCTCTTTCTCTCCTCTTCACATCAACAACTGAAGACAACTGAGCCAGTCTTGTTGGGTGCTGACAACCCTCTGCCTCCTTCAAATCTCTTCAGCGTAGTGTTTTGGGAGGTGGCCAGTTCAAGCAGCTGTGGTGTGAGTGACCCTCCCTACACAGACCTRTAAGTAATTTTATTAATATCTTTATTAAATTCCCTTTTAAGCTGCTGTCCTGGTTGAGCTCTGTATCCTTGTCAGACCAGGGCGCTAATATGAGGGAAGCATTATGTTTCCAAACATAYGAAAGTTCACACAGAGCAATGGGAATAGTTTAAAAAACCTCATTCAAGAGGAGTGCCTTTCAGTGCCCCAGGGGCCTTCTTCAGCCTTTCAGTCTCCTCAAAGCCACTTCACCTGCCTTTAAGTGCACCCCAGAGCCCCTGTATTTCTTTCAGTGTACCCAAGCCCTCCATGTGCCCTCTGGTTCCCCCAGAAAAGTTAGTTTCTTTACTGGCGCATGCATGAATGTGCTTTTGTGCCTGTGCATGCATGCATATGTATATGCATAATTGTGTGTGCATATGTGCAAGTATATGTGTGTCTGTGTGTGTGCTTGAATCCACGCATGTGTGTTCATGTACGTGTGCACTTACACGGAGACACACAGAGACATGCACACAGGTGCTTGCCCCCCCCACATGCAGAGAGGCACACACATGCACAAATTGCACACACACAAACGTGCAGGGACACACTCATGCACTCACTCATGTACACACAAACAAAAATACACACAGACACAAGCATACATATGCAAAAACACAAATGTGCACGGAGCCAAGTACACTCATGCACACATACATGCTCACATGAACAAAAAACCACACACAAACATGCGCAGGGCACATGCGATGTTGCACACCTACCAAAATCAAAGCACAGATGTACATTCGGGGCACRACCTGGCAGAAATTACTATCTCATACTGAGCCCACAAAGCATTTCAGCATAGGAATAATTCCATTGGCATTGCAGGAGGTACCACAAACCTARTATCAGACAGAGGCATAAGGGCTTCCTCACTCTGCTTCTGAGCAGAGTGAGCAGAAGCATTTCTCAGGATGCTCTCCACACACTCTGCAAAATAAACATGAGGGACACAGAGGCAATGAAACCAGCCTTTTTATCTAGTTGATAATGTAAGTGGGGCAAGAGGGACCTCGAGATAGCAAAGCCGGGTTCATCGTGTATGTCATTTTGCACTTAACTATTGTACAAACTCACTATGGCAGGAASAGTGGTGTGGGCTGCAGTAAGAAAAAAGATAACCACATGTAATTACTTACCCYGATGTCTTTTTCTTTGTTTTTTCTAACCACCTTCCTATTTTGGTGCACTTGCAGAGCTGCAGAGCAGAGGTGCCGCCTGGCCTGGTGGGACACATAGAGCTGGTGTCCAGGGGTGGCAGGCGCAGGCTCTCCCTTGTGTGGCTACCAAGGCCACCCAACCTCCTCCTTGCCCTTCTCCTCCTCCCAGCATTATTTCTCCTCACCAGGGAGCCAGCAGCTGTGATGCCCTAAGCATCTTCCCTAGCCGCTCATCAGTCAGGAAGGAGTTATCGTCCAAAATAAATGTGTTGCATATTGACACTCGGTGCAAAGTTGCTTCATTTTTTTTTCCTGAAGGTAACAGAGCAACAAAAGCAACTGTAYGATTTGGGCAATTACTAGGCTGCTTAGTTTGAGGTTTTGGTACAGCTGACATTTTAGGACTGAAGATTTGGGCAGCAGCTCCAGGGGAACCTATTTTCTTTCACACTGTGGAATAGGGTAGAGCGATTTCATCTCTCAGGGAGCTTCCATGTGCCCCAGGCTGGAGAATGCAACTGGTACTAGCCAGAGATGTTTCTCGCCAACTTTCTGTGTGTCTGCATAAAGCATCCTTATGCTGGGAGCCAGGCACTCTGGGGAGCTCCACTGGTCTCCCCCACCTCTGCCTTTGCTGTTGCCAGTGAACCACCCAGGGAGCTGGTTGCTGCTGCCTGGGGTGAGTCGGTGCAGAAGGATGGCTCCACAGCTGCCAGCATCCAGCCACTGATGATATTTSCCATGTGGCCAACCCTGGGGACAACTGGGTAAGTAGGATGGATATGTTGCAGCAGGTGCCTTGGTTCCTCTGATATCCTTGTTACTCTGGGSTGTCTGTGTCAGGGAGATATGCCCATTGCTGGTGCTCTGTGACCACCCACTGCTCCTCAGGCTTTTGGGGTAGGAGGTAGGGAGCAGGGGGTTACACTGTACTTGGCACACAACAGGTGTTTTAATGATCTTGGAGTGGTGCTAAATATGGGGCTGTATCACCTGCCATTGCCTTCTGGATGCTGCCAGGCAAGTCATTTTGGGGAGCCACTGTGATCCCTGCCTCCTCCATGGCAGGAAGCCAGTTCCTGGCCAGTGTTTGTTAGACTGGTTTGTGCAGGGCAAGAGCCTGAGCTGGAGCACCAGAGCAAGCCATGTTGGCCTTGCCCCAGTTCCACTCTCATTTACTCATGAAAGGCTTTTCTTCAGCACAGGTGATGCAGGGTCCTTGCAATGACATGCCAGAAGCTGCTGGCGAAGAGCACAGCTCTGTTGGTAGAAGGAGTGAGGGAGGATCCAGKTGCAAGAAGAGTTGTTTAGCAAGTGCCCCAAAGTGATGAGTGACCAAAGCTAAAGCCAAGGTGGCTTTAGCACTCTGTTCCCCCAAAGTTGGTTGTGCCCAGTGCATCAGAGCAGGAGAGCCTGGCAGAGATCATTTGCTGCCTGCCGCAGGCAGGGCAATCTTAGAAGCAATAGAAAGGCTCTCATGTCTGAGGTGGTCAGTGGTGGGCTGCTTTGGGGGCCATACAATGACTGCAGGCTGCTGCACCGCCRAGGCAGCAGCTGCAGTGTCTTTTCTCCATAGGAAAGGCCACCAAGCTCAAAGAAGCAAGAGCTCCAGAATGGGCAGCCCTCAGGGACATGTCTTGTCCTGACCATGTCCACCTAAGATTGTTTGACAAACCRAACCCCTTTTGCTGAACGTGCTGGAGAGAGCAGGCATCTGCACTTGCCCTAGGGCACCCATGAGGTGGGACAAGTTTTGCTTCAATGCCCCATGCTTTTTAGTGAAGTTGGGAGTACTCTTGGCTGGCCTGACTGTGGCTTAAGTGTCAGGTCTTGCCATCTGCGTGTGAATTGTGCAGTCATGGGGTTACCTGTGGGCYTGAGACTGGCAGCACCATTAGTGCAGAGAAGTGAAGCTCTGGGCTCTGCTGAAGCTAGGGTTTGGGGCTGCTGCAGCTGGGGCACCAACACAGAGTGCTGAGCCACACACTTTCAGGGCAAAATGAGTGGTTTAACTCTATTGCTGACAGAGGGAAAGTGTCTGTAGTTTACTTTCCTGCTATTTCTATCAAAATACAWTTTCTTTTCCTATATTCTTGTTGCTGAGRACAACTACTACTTCACTTCTTGCCCACTCTTTCACCAGCCTGCCAAGGCCACTGTTTTGGGGTCTAGCTAGCGCTGCAAGGAGTAAGTGATCTTGTTTTCCAGAGACCCTGTCCAAAGGAAGAGGCACTTGTTTTCATCTTCATTTACTCCTTGAGAAGCAACTGCAGAAAGACATGGGCCTSTGTTTGCCAGCTCGTTCTGCTCCCTGCATCCCTCATACCTCTCCATGGGGAGCTATGCTGCAGGGGGGAAGAGGAGCAGGAACTGGGCATGGTAGCACTGCACTGTGTTGTTCTTGCTCTTGAAAATAAAAATTGGAGCTAGTCACAACTGAGGCAAGGTGGCACTTGTTTTCTTCAGTGTGTGGTTTATTTAACCTCTTCTAATAGTTCTCAGAACCGTGGTTGCATGGCTCTTGCTAGTTCCAGTCCACATCCCAATGCCCTCACTATACCTTTCCTTTTGATACACTGGAGAAGTCTTTTCCAYGGGGAAGGGCAGGAGGCAGCAGAGCAAGGTGAATAAGAGGGGCAGCCCCAGCGTGATGCAGAGCTGAAGCCTCTGTTTGTGGATGCAAGGAGGAAGCAGTGAGTGCTGCAGAGCCTAAACACCTTGTTTGCCRGAGCAGAAAACCTCTGGGGTGTTTTTGTCCCCGCACAACTGTTTTCCTGAGATGGGTGGAGGGCCAAAGAACAAATTGTGTTGGGTTTTCCCTGCCTACCTCTTTTCTTAAGGGAAAGGGGAAGGGGTGGGTGTGAAAGAGCCAATCTTGCAGGGACCTAGCCCAGAAGCATCGAAGATACGGGCTGCTATTTACCACACCCCCCATCCCTCTCAAGAAAATAGGCTGAGTTGTATGGCAACAAAAATACAGAGAGCTTTTCCCCCACCAAACTCACTTAGACTCACTGCTTTTTGACCCCTTCCCCTCTCCTTTAAAAGGGTGGCTACATCAAGTGAGCAAGGGCCAAAGAACAGTCTTGGTTTTCTCTCTCCTGCACATCTTCATTTGCCCCATCCTGCAGCTCCTGTTTGAGCATGTAGCCCTGCACCCAGACCTCAGTCCATATCACTCTCAGGGCTCAAGCAAGGAGCAAGTCACCTCTGCCCGAGTCCAGATACTGTGCCACAGGCAGGACCGCTGGGCTCACATGCACCAGGCCTCCAAAGAAGGAAGGCATCAGCTGGCAATTTGCTTTGCTGAAAGCACTGCCTTACCAGCACACAATTCTGCTGCGAAAATGAGACTTGAGGGTCAGCTTCTCCCAGTAAACCTTTCCTGTTAATAACTGCAGGGAAACCAAACCACTGCAAATAAGCTGGCATCCGTGGCTGAAAGCCTGGGAAAAGAAAGAGGTGAAACATGGGTATGGAGATTTGAGGGAACCTCCATCTCCTAGCCTGGCCCATACATAATCATGAGCTTCACTGGGCTCAGATCCTGCAGGGAACCTGCCCTGGCCAGGCATCCTGGGCTCAAGTCCTCCTGGGACTTTGCATCTACCATATCAACCTCCAATAATGGAGTAGTAGAAAGATGTAATGGATTAATAAAACAACAGCTACACAAGAGTGTATCTATTAATACTTCTAAGTGGGGATCCCATTTGTGGGAAGGTGTAAGTCAGCTCAATAAGCAACAAACTCCCAAGGGAAGTCCCAGAGATAAGGGATTCCTGTCAGTAGCTGCACAAATGACTGTTAAAACAGAAGTGAAACCCTGTTGAAGTCTTGGAAGGGTAGTTGTGGTTAAACATCCAACTCAGAGATGGATTTGGGTGACTCTTGTTTTACAAAGGAAAAGGAATATGGGATGCTGTAGACACTAGAGGGAGTAAATTAACCACAACTGAGGCTTGAATTACGTCCAAGACCTAGATGTCTTCTCTTACAGGAAAAGATAGTGTTACCTTATCACTGTGGGAACACTGATAACTGGAATATACACCCCAAACCTGTTTTTAACAGGTTCCGCCTTTTCACGTTGCCCATGGAACAACTCCAGTATTAAAGACAAGTCACAATCCATCTTTAAAACTATGTTTACAAGAGGAATACAAGCACAAGATCAAGGACTGATAGCAGGCAATAGTTACCCTCGCTAGCACTCCCTAGTGTTACTCGCTGTATGATACTGTAGTGTGTCACTCGCTCGCGTTACACCACACAGTTAGTCCAAATGTAACGGTACGTAACACACCATCAGATGGAAGCTGCGCGTGGTTTTTACAGTAGAGTGAAATAGGTACTACAGACATTTTAAGGCAACATTCACTATTGTAATGTTACATATGTTTTTGACCAAATCACCAAGCAGGCTTACTGGATGACTTCTCAGATGACTGAACAAAAGATGTGTTATTTTGCGCTGCTTAATACATCGGTAGTAATTGGAGTAATCTTACATCAATTAGATGGCTTTCTCAAACAAAACACCAAAGTTACTCAACATCAGTATGAAGTTGAAAAACACTTAGAAAAAAAGGAGTGAAAATGATATATAATAATGGACTGATTTGGTGAGCAGAAGTTGAAACTAGTCTTACTGAACATCACTGGCGTGATACCTTTAAAGGCTGGTCAGCAAAAGCTGCCGATGTATTGTGACTGATGTTATATCCTATGTTTATACTGTTAATAATCATTGTAATATTATTTGTTTCAACCTTGATATTGATYTGTGATCTTAAAAATTGAGTAGTGCACATGCATGAAATATTAACTCAAGTTCAGTCAAATACAAAACTATGGTAAATTTCTGTTTTCCCATATATATTCAGGTTCCTACCCTCATGGTGCACAGGCAAGAGGGCTGGTCATTCATACAATTAACAGATTAGACTGACTGTGCAATACTAGTAATTGTTAAATGTTGGTCTGAGCAAGGGGTGGCACGTGACCAACAAATAAACCCCTATAGCAGAAGAGTCAGAGGAGATGGGCAAGGGCGAGGTGCACGTGAAGCTCGGGGAAGAATGTAAGCAGTGACTGACTACAGTTGTTGCAAAGAAAGCTGAATTTATCTCAACACAAAGGGGACTAGAGGGTGGCTTTGTTTTAGATAAACAGCTATGTCAGTTGAGTGGATCGACTGACTGTATCACAGTGGAGTGGATCAGCTGGTTGTGTATATGTTTCTCCCTGAGTTAATCAAAAGAGCGTGACAGTCTCCCTGAGTTAGCCAGACCTGCTTGGGGGGTGGGGGGGGGAGTGTATACATGGCTTAGCCCAACATAGAGTATAAAAATTGAACAACAAAAGAATTCCTGTATTCCATGTATTCCTCCCAGCATCTGGGGAATCCACATTTGTACTGGGCTTCAACTGTGTATTAGAATTGCCATATTCTGCTAAGTGTAACTTACATTTGTATTGTAATTGCTAAAAAAATCATATGTAATGTTAAATATCTTCAAATTTACTTTGTCTTACAGTAAGTACACAGAGAGACACAGAGAGGCTTGCCAAAACATGGAAGGCCATAAATCCAGTGAGGGCTGTTGGTAACATCATGAAACATAGGGATGAAGCTCAGCACTTTGGAGCTTGTTCCTGGGTTCCACACAGTCTCCTTTCATTTGGAGGTTACTTAGAGATTTCAGCTGGTCCATGGCCTGGCTTGGCCAAACACAGCACAGGGGTTGCAGACTATTCACAGGTGTGAAGCAAGACAGCAGGATGGACAGTGCTCAGGACACTGATTGCTCTCCTGTTCAAGGCAGGAAGAAGCTTATATGGGGCAGCTGTGCCATTGGACAGAAGAAATACGATGCACTGTATTTCTAAAGCCCCAGGGAGCAGGGAGTTCTGATTCCACCTCCCGACTATCCAACATCAAACAAGAAGAGCAGTAATGGTACTACTGGTGCAGTTGCTGTGGTGACACAGGATGATGAATAGCACTCACTGATCTGATGGGTTAATGCCACAACTCCTGTTACCTCAGCAGCCAGGTCCCTGGGCTCAGGTCGAGCTTGGTGGGCTTGGGAAGCACTATTCCTTGGGTGTCCTTGAGAGGAAAGGAGCCAGGGGCTCTCATATGTGTGAGATGTGCTAAGGTAAATTTAATTTCAGCTTCTTGGCACTCCTGTCTGCTCTGCTGAGCACTTGGTCCCCTTACATGGAACAGAGTGACTTTGCCAGGACACTGTCACCTCCCTGGCTCACCTGCTGGCCCTGCCATAATGGTACAGGCCCTGAGAAGGTGGCTAGACTTTGGGCGAAGTGGAGAGGAGCAGAGTAGCATAAGCTACAACTTGGGCTCAATATGTGAGGTCACGACCACCCAAGCTAAAAAGTGTTCTCTGTCATTCATCTCGGGTGACCATTGTCAGCCCCAGAGCTCCCTACAGGACAGCATAAATGACCCTGTGGGTACAGCAACTGTCTCGTCTGCTGAGGCAGCCATGTGCAGTCACAGGCACTGTCCCAGGCCACAAGCCAGACTCTCACTCTCGCGTGCTTCCCCAGCAGTGCCAGGCAGCAGAACAGYGATCCTCATTGGCACTAGGGCTGCCCTTCCAGGAGGTGAAGCAGTCCTGCATGTGAGACACCCAGGCAGGAAAGCTGCATGCCCCAAGCTGAGAGCAGGAAAAATTGCTTGTTATCTTGTGACACCTGATAGCCCATCTCTGATAGCTGCCATGGCCGTCAGGGGTGCAGCTGCCTACAGTTCATTCTTTCCATTTGTGCCAGTATCACAAACCATTTGGAATACAAAACCTTAGCAGAGGCTGGCCCAGGCCTGAGCAGATAAAGTATGACCAGCTCCTGCCCTAGTGGAAGCAGCTACCCTCGTGACCATGCTGCTCCCAGCTCCTCTCCTAAAGGCCTCAAAGCTTGTACTGATTACCTCCTTAAACGTGCATCTGGCCTGGAAGGTCAGAGAGACCTGCCTTGCTCTCCCTTCCCCTAACAGTGCTCTATGAATCCACACTGCTCTTCCCTTCACTGTCTTTCACTGAGTCCTGGACACACCGTTGTGATGGTGCCGTTGAAACAACCTGAGGCAACGCACCAGTGAGGCAGGAGTGACCATCTCTGCGCTTGCTAGGAAACACATGCAYTTCCCATTGCTGGAAGAAAGGGAATGGAAGGAAAGGCTGTGTCACTGGCAGGCTTTTGGTACACCTTCTGGAGCTGTGAAGTCTGGCCTTCTTGCATGCCTGATAACAGGCCTGAAAGAAGCTAGAATTTGGGCCAGCTGCTGCTGGCTGCTTGCCCCAAATAACATGAATGCCAAAGCCAGCCTGCCCACTGTCACCTGTCAAGGAGCAGGAAGGGTCAGCTGCTCCTGAAAGGCTGGGGTCTTACCAGCCAGGACCCAGTCCTGCAGCACCCAGGCAAGGCAAGCAGGGCAGACCAAGACATCATGGCCAAGTTCAGTCAAGAGTCAAGAGTTAAGATCAGTGGTTCTGGCAGATGATGCAGGTCTGAGGTCAAGCCGGTAAGTCATTTCTGGTGAATCAGAGGGAGGGATGGGGGGGATGAGCAGGACTGCCAGCTTCTTATCACTGAGTATTGCTTAAGGAAAACCTGCTTCCCTTTCTGCCTCTCCTCCCTGTACTCTCCACTGCTGCTCCTCYCCCTACAGGTTACAGAACCAACAGGCCTGTCTGGATGCTGCTGGCTCCATCCAGTGGGATATGGAGCTCTCTGAATGCTCTTCCCCACAGTATGGATATGCTGCTATGCTTGATCTTGACCATGGTAAAGCTGTTACCCCYCCACACACACACCAGGGCTGTGCCCCAACAGTGAGGTGTGGAGAAAGATAGCAGAGAGAGGACCCTGGCAGTGGGGGAGSTGGGCGGAGGGTTGAGAGAACAGGATAAACCACCTGAGCCCTTGGGAACTGTCTCTGCCTACAAAGGCTGTGCTCCTTATGTCTGCTATGACAGTGCCTGTTGACAAGGCTGTATGTCCTGCAGGGTCCCAGAGGGACTCYAGGAAGGTGTTTGAGGCTGGCGCATGTGGATTTCCCTAGACAACTTTCAGGCTTTGCCAAGTTCAGCAGCAGCAATGCTTTCACTACCCCTGCCCAAGAAAGATGTGGGAGCCATATGGCTGCCAGGAGCTGCCTGGGACTGCTCAAGTAGCTGCAAAACCTGGAATCCTTCTTCCAGGCTGTGGTCTGCAGGAAGTTGTTCACCAAATGGTGTCATCTTTTGCAGGCTATCTTCGTTACAAGCAGATGGGAATGGTGCACTGTGGCCTGTGAAATATGTTGCAGGCTGGCAGGGGGCCACTGCTCCCCAAAGCTGCTGCTTTTAACCATTTGAAGACTCCCAGCTACATAGCCTAGTCCTATAGGGATGTTTTCAAGAGCTCTTTGTCCTCCGTGCCAGATATTGGTGATGCCCATAAGGCAGCAGCTATGCTTGAGAAATCTGGCCCTGGAAAGTTGATGGTACCCTCTGTGCCTCAGTTTCTCCTAGCTTCACCTCTTTCAAAGAGAGGGATTCACTTTCTACCTGGGCAGTTCCAGGCAGAGCTGGGAGTAAGAACTGCACCACAGTTCTGGAGGGAGGCCGCTGCATGGACAGACAGCACTGCATACAGCATACCTGGAAGATGGAGCCACGTTAGACGTGCTGCACAAGGCACATGCAGCAGCCTGCTCCACATGCACGTGTGCTGCTGAGCTACAGATGTGCCTGCACGAGCACACCGTTTATAGACACGGCAAGGTTCCTGCATCCCTGCTGAGATGAGGGGCAGGGAGCTGCAGAAGAGAGGGAGGATACCTGACAGAAAAGAGCCCCGTTCCTGACAAGGTGGGTTGCACAGCCCAAGTGATTATTAACAACTAATCCTTGCTGGGAACGGACCTGCTGTGCAGCACCTCGCAACTGGTCTGGAGAGCAGGACAAGGGGTGTGCGTGAGCATGGGAGGGCCTGGGAGCAGCCAGTGCACAGGCAGGCTGCTGTGTCCATCGTTGCTTCCCCCAAACCCTGGTGGCTTTAGGACCGCGAGGCACACTGGCACGTTGCAGGGRGTGAATGGAGCAGAATTGCCTTGCCTCCACGCTCCCCTCCCTGGACTGCTTTGCTGACTTGTCTGCTCTGATTCAATACATGCTTCAGAGGAGCTGGGCCAGGGGGCTGCACGCGCCCAGGGCTGCGCAGAGTGAGAGCACCCACAAACTTTGCTCAGTGCCGCTGCCCCAGCCCTGGTTAGAACTATGTCCACGGATGAGATATACGTCCTCCGTCCCTTCAAACTCATTGCTCTCTGCTGCATCTTCATTGGCTTGGCGCTGGATGTGGTGGCCCTCCTGAGTCCTGCCTGGGTCACTTCAGACTACTACTCGCTGTCCTTATGGGAAGTGTGCAAGCAGTCCACAGACATGTGGCACTGCCTGTCCACCCTCAAGACAGGTGAGAGATGGGAACATCCTGCTCGGGGGAGGGGATCACCAGCATGGGCAGCCAGGCTGAGTCTCCTTCTGCCAGTGTTTTTGCCACAGCTCTCCCTGGTGCACTTATTCCCCTCAAAATTTGCACCCAGGAGGATTTTGGCCCTCTGTCCTGGGCTCTGCGAGAAGGGCACCCAGCTGTGGAGCTTAGCAGTTTGTGAGCGGGGAGTGTATGGGATGGGAGATGTGCCAGACCTTTCTTGATTGGAGCAGAGCAGACCAGGCAAAGGAGAACCACGCTGGACACAGGTATTGCCCCCTGGCAGGATTGTCCTGGGGAGCCCCTAACAGCCCCTCCATGATGCTGAGCAGGACCATGCTCCTCTGTATGGAGAATTTTCAGGATTTGGTCTCTGTTCCACTTGTGTTCCTTTTTTGCTGCCCTGCTAGTGGCCACATCCCAAGAAGACTCCTGTCCCCTCACCTAGCCTTGCTCCCCTGGGCTGCTGTCCCTGTCTCTGGCCCACAGCTCTATCCCTGTTGGTCCAGGCTTCTCCTGGGCTGTGGGAGCTGGTTCAAACCTTGAGAGAAGAGAGAGAACACAGTGCAGAAGTGTTATGAGGGGAGCGCATGAGGGAGTTGAGTTAGCAGGAGAGACCCAGGTGAAGAGGTCAGATGTTTCCATCATACAAGGCAGCATGGTGTAGTGGGCAGAACTCTGAGGCTGGRGTGGAGTGTTCAGCCCTAGAGCAGCTGCATCGTGCACAGTAGCTCAGATCTCCATGCTGCTGTTTCATCTCCTGTAACTGGGGAATAAGGAGACTGACCTCTTCTTTGGAAAACGATTTTGCAGCTCCATGGACAAGCCCATGARAAAGGGTAGGGCCATGGCTACACAGATTTGGGTCTGCTTCCAAGCCTGGCCTCAGGCTTAACTAACACTGATGAGCTTGGCATGTGCTCTTGACTGGGAGGCAGTGTGCACTTCCCATTAGGCATCGCTGATGCTAGTCAGGCTCTTACCAAGTAGGTCTCTGTGTTCAGGCCTGCTCCTTACACGGCCAAAACCTGGTGAAGCTTTGTTGGTCTGAGACATTGTGCAAGTCTTGGAGTGTGGCACATGCTTGTGAGGAGATCTGTGCATATTTTGGGGCATGGAGCTTGTAGTCGTGCCCCCAACATCCAGGCTGTGCTCCAGGGGTGTCAGAGATGATGTTGCCAAGCTAATGAGTGGCTTTTGCCCTCCACTGGTAAGACCGAGCTCATGCAGGACATTCCTGCTCATTTACTGTGAGTGGGAGGATGAAGCTGAGGAAGCCCAAACTTAGACCAGCTCAGTAGACCAAATGGGTCAGGCCAGATGTGCTGCTGGTATGTAGGGAGTTGCTAYCCCAGGATGCCTTGAAAGGTCACTCTCTTTTGAAAAAGAGGGGATGTAGATAGTCAGCCAACAGCTGTCTTGTTTCTCTCGCCTGCTGCTGCATCTGTTTGTCTCACTTAGGCCACCTGTGACTATCGATCAGTGAACAGGATTTGGTTTGGCATGTTTTCTTCCTTGCATTGTAGCTTTTGGACAGGGATACAAACAGGAGATCTGACTCACTGCTTCCTCCTCATCTTTTTACAATAGGAAACCCTTTAGATATTGTAAAACCTAGAGACAGAGCTTTCAAATGCAGTTTTTCATGCCATGGCAAATCTTCATTAAGAGCCAACACATCTGTGCCTGCTGGGCTTGGTAGAGGTACAAAGTTGAGACGGAGAGACCCCCTTCTTATAGGAAGAGTGTGAAGCAGTGTGCCTAAGCCTGCACGGCTCCCTGTCCTGTGCTCTGCTGGCTGTGTATGCCCTCCCAGGACAAACCTGAGCCCCAAYGCCAGAAGACATTCAGACCGCATGGAGACCTGACCCTTCTAGACAGATTCTCATGCTTAGAAGAAATGCCCAGCAGATGGCCATGGCTGCACCATGAGATGGAAGTGGACCAGATGAAGGGACAGTGGGAAACTCCACTTTCTGCTAGAGTCTCCCAACATCTGCATTTGCAGCTGTGTGTCAAAAGCCACCCTGTTTTACTGAGTGTGCATTTCTGGAAGGGGAAGCAGGAACTCATCCCTCARTCCTTGCCTGTGCCCTTCCCTCCTCAACACCAAAACCCCACAGAAAATGAGTCCAATGGAAGTGTTTGCTATCTGGGCTTCCTCTCACTTCCACCCCTCACAGGGGCCTGGTCTCTTGCCAAGGAGGTCACTGGATCCAGGTGACTGACAACACAAGGAGGCAGCTTCAGGATATGATGTTCATGTTGCCCTTCCCAGGGCTCACAATCCAAGGAGAGCCATTGAAGGGTTCACTTGCCCCAAACTGTGGCCATGGCAGGATGTTTAAGGGAAGCTATGAGGAGGTAAGTCTATGCTGATGCCTCATCTTCCCAGCTAGGGCAGAAATGGGCAAAAACTGCAGCTCCAGTGGCATTGTTGCAGAGCTGAAGGAGAGAAAGTGATCCTCGGCTCTGCTGCAAGCTGCCATGGAGTTCAGTGGCTCAGCTATGCCAACAGAGTCAGTTAGACTGGGGGTGCAGGTGTCTTGGAACCCCCCTCCTCRTCTGCCTCGAGTTGGGTAATGGCTAACAGTCACCGCCTCCTGCCCGCAGCAGTCGGTTGGCAGAGCCAGGACAGCAGAGCAATGGCTTTGATGCTCCAGGCAGCTGGGCCCAGAGGAYGTGGACCCCCTCCACCAGCTCAGTGAGGCAGGGGACAATGGCAGAGCTGCACGCAACGCAGTGAGGAGGCAGGCAGGAGGGCCAACACATGCTGTTTGCTTCTATTTTTTTTGTACCGTCTTTTGTTGGTAACAACTCAACCAGGGAAACGGGGCCACATCCTTTGTTCTTCTGAAGGCAGGGGATTGTGCAGCAGGAGGGCACGGAAGCAGATGGGGACTCGCTGCGTGTACTGACCTTTCCCTTTGCAGCTCCCCCTCATGATGTATACTCCAACTGCCTGTCTCCATCCCCCCCACAAATTAAAGCAGAGCTGTATAGCTACTGCTCAGAACAGAAGGTACAGAGGGGCTGACTTCAGCCTTTTTTCTGCCAAGACCTGGTTGGGAGAGCATCCTCAGGGGCTGCTTGCTGATGTTTGGCCTGCTGGGGATGCCTGAGCTGCCTCTGGTGAAAACCGTCTAGCCACTGCATATGGCTTAGTTTCACATAAAGGCTCTTCACTGTAGGCAAATTCTTAGCGGGATACTCCCCYGTGACCCTTGAAACCTTAGTGGAGCTCCCAAAGGAGGTGTCAGCTACTCGTTCACCTCTTAGCCATCCCATGATTTCGCCCTGTATCTCTAAGTGGATTCATTTAAGGGAGGTTTGGCTGAAGTATTTCCTYCAGGAAGGCAGCTGGTTGTGATTTGAAGACCAGGGAGAAACAGTGTATCCAACACTGCTCTTGGTGGCTTCTTCCAATAGTCCATACCCATTGCTATCAGAAAACATAGCTCTTTGTCTTTGGCATAAGCCCTGACAGCTGGGTCTAGATGTGCTTTTCCCAGAGGGATTTCAGAGCTCATTGCCACCAGCTCGTCTTCCCTCCCTGTGAAGGTAATTAGTCATTGGATGGGATTCAAAACATTTCTGGGTTTTCCCAYAAGCTCTGCAGATGGGGCTCGAATTCTCTCACTACATTTTCTTCAGCCTTAATTACTTTTATGTTTGTGCTTGCTCCCACARCAAATTCTCCTTTGGAGTCCTGGAAGTGGTAGAACTAGCCCCTGCTTTGAACAGGCAGGTGTGGAGGAGCACGTGGCCTTGGGAGCAAGGCAATTCTTGGGCTGCTGCAGACAGACAGTGTTTGGGATGCTGGCACATGAGCAGACAGATATGACTCATCTTCCCCCATATACCCATGTATTTTGCCCAGTGCCTGCAGCTGTGTCTGATGGCATGTTCCAGCAGAGCTTTTGCCCTGTTTGATGTACGAGTGGCACACAGTGGTATCCGAACAGGGCATTGCACTGCCCCTTCCCCCAGCCAGAAAATCCGGGGTTGGGTCAGAGGGTGGGCGATGGTGCAGGCACAAGAATGCCCCATCCTCCCCAGACAAGGAGATGCATGCCAGATGCTGGAGGAGCACCTGCTGCTCTGCATGGTGCCTGGGGCACAAGGCAGGGAAAGCCCAGGTCAGGCTGTGGAGGAGCAGGAGGCAGCTCAGGCTTCATCCTTTCCAGGGCTTTCCAGGTGTTATGCAAGACTATTATAAATGCCTTCACAGAGCCCAAGTCTCTTCCACATTAAGCAGAGATGAAGTCTCTGTTCCATATAGCTCTGCAGCCTTCCCYACCTCCTTTTGCACACTGGTGTCTCTTTGCAGATAYAGGGTTGAATGGGGCTACTGGGTCYTACAGAGAGCCTCAGGGTGCTCTCTCTTGGGGGTTTGCATGTGATTGCTGGTGCTCTTCTCTGGACCTCAGCTCCTTACAATCCCTGRCCCCGGTCCTGCTGCACTAGGTCTCCAGTTTGTTTTTCTTGCTCGTTTCYAGATGCTGCCATAAATGGCTGAGTAGCAGCAGTTGTGCCATCCCGCAGGGAGGCAGAGAGTGGCTGAGCTCTTCCTGGAGGTGCTTCCCTGGCTCACATCTCCTGTCCAAGGTCCTCTCCAGCCCTAGAGTTACTGCAATGCTACTTGGGGTGCTCTGGCCAGATGAGGGCATGTGTAAGATGCAGGGTTTTTCTCCGAGCATCCCAGGCACATGTTTTTTTCTGCAAAGGGAAGGTTGGTGATGGGTGCACAGCTGAGGACAGCTGTGCTGAGACACACGCAGCCCTGCTGTACCCTCACTGATGCAATAGGTACCTGCATCACCCCTCCTATGACCATATGACTTCCTCTTGCCTACAGACATAGGTCCTTCCCAGGACAGTCAGCCCATCTGAAGGATGAGATTTCAGTGCACTGCATAAAGTTCTCTTGTTGCATGTGTGGGACAGTTGCAGGAGGCACGTRGTGCTTGACAGACAGCTACTGTGTTGTGCAGCAGTTCAGCAGATGCAGATGGATGCATGSTTGGCAGGCCCATCTGCATTGTGGAAACCTGCTTCCACCGTAGCAATGGCAGCCCTTCCCAGCATGGTTATACTCTCTATGGGCAATGCTCTTCCTGCTATTGCATTTTTTCCTGTTGCTGAACCATCAGTGAGAGCCTGGCAAGTACCCGATGTTGATGGGATGTTTGGCCAAGGTTGGATTGGAGGCTCTATGTGTTCCATATCACACCTTGCTGCACCTGGGACACATCTGCRCAGACTCAGCTTCCTGATGGTAGGGCTGACCCTGAAGGGATTCTCAGGTTTTAAATGTCTTGAGCTGGACCTGCCAGATTTTTCCAAAGGGAATATGAGATGTCCTGCCCCGTTCCTCACATGTCCCTTTCCATCACCTTCCGGGCTGCTGCCTCATCTGTTTTCTGCCAGTGTGGGACTGAGGCTTCTGGGGACATCATCATGCTATTAACTGCTGATTAATAGGAGTTCTGGGAAAAGCCCTTTGTTGTGGTGACAAAGGCTGAGTGAAAAGCGCTGCTGTTTCCAGATACTTCATTCGCTTGTGGGTTGTTTGACTTTTCTTTCCCCTCCTCCCTGCACAAGCTGCAGGCTGTCCTGGGCTCGGCTACCAGTGCAGTCTCTCCTCCATGCATTGCCCATTGGGCTGACTTTTTCCCAGACTGCAGCCTCCTTCTCCTCTTTGAGGTGGRTCTGTGCCAGCGTTGCTGCTCCCTCTGCTGCCAACCACCCTTTAAAACAACCACTACTCTGCAGGGTACCATTCTGCCTGATTTTCCTTTCCCTCTGCTCTGGGCTGATGCTTGTACCTTCCTAACAGACTGACAGCAATTTGCTAATGCAGCTGTAATGTTGGCAGGGCCAGCCTAAGTCATGTTCATTTGGAGCTAGTTTACAGCACTTTTAATGCCATCTCACATGGTGTGTACWTGAGCTCAGACCCTAGTATGGAAAATATTCATGGCTTGGCTTGTTTTCCCTTCTTGCTGCCCCATTTGCTTGGGATGGGGATTCTCCTTTACATTTGTAGTGACTCTGAAGCAGAGATGGTCAGAATATTATATGAGAAGTSTGGTAGAAAGTGCTGTTGCTTTAAAAAGCTGGACTGGAATGTGATTCCTGCTGGGGTGAGACAAAAGATTCTTTTTTCATACAAATTGCCATTCCTCAAGTATTTAGAACCAAAGTACTAGTGTTAAACCAGTTATCCAGTTCAACTTGAAACATTCCTGATCAGATGTGTAAGACGTTGCCCCAGCCTAAACCTCTAAATATTGTGCATTTATTTAGGTTAGCCATAGGAACACAAAGAAACTCCCTTATGCAGTTCCTACTAGAGCAGACCRCTTTGCTTTGCCTCTGTTTCAGCCACAGGATGTGAGCTGGGGGCCACAAAGTGCTGAACCCCTAACGATGCTGATGGGAAGAGCAAGGACATGCTCTCAAGAGACCTCAATGCTTTCTCAGGTGTTTCAGATGTTCAACCTCTGCCTTGGCATCAGTTTTGCCAGCCCACCCCCTCTAAGTGCAAACATGTCCCAAAGCTTCCTTCTCCCCTTGGGAGATACCAAAGAGAAACACGTCCTCCATCACCTCCCTGCTGTCACCTGGCCATTTGGCTGCTGAGCCACCTGAAATAACAGCATGAACAAACAAGGTGAAGCAAGTCATGCTAAATAACTTGTCTCAAGTTGTCTTTTTCTCCAAGAAAAACTGAATTTTATTTGTATAGTGTTTTTTGGTAAGCATGTGTGGAAAGCTGTGAGCCTACTGGTTTACAATCCACTTGAAAAAAATCTGAATTCAGTTGCTTTATGGTGAGAAATTTAGAGTGTAAAAGACTCCAGAGGGACTCAGCATTCAAGGTGAAAAAGGCTTGAAGGCTGAACTCACTGCTGGCCCAAGAGATGTTTCTGACTTAGTGAGAGGAGTGCTATACTTTTCCAACATAAGCTTGATTCATGACATTCTCAACAGGACAACACTCATAATGTCTCCTCCAGTTTCTTAATGTTGTTATTGCTCTGTTCATTCGGAAGTTTCCATAAGGGCAGTTTAAGAAATGAGCTATGTAAGCCTGGTCCTACTAGCTCTGGAACCCAGTAGTACATAGAGGGTTGGTTTTCTTTCTTTTTTCTTTTTTCTTTTCTATTTTTTTTTCCTTTTGTGTTTTATTCTCAAATTGCCTGACTTAGGCTGCAGTTTCACAATATGCTGAACCAAAAGTTCCAATGCTTTAGTTTTCCAAAGAAGACTACTTCTGCTGTCACCTTCCCAAGGATGTGAGAACCACCCCTAGTTTCACGTGCTCTCAGTTTTCTGGTTCAAATTCCCAGAAGCTCTCAGTCAGAGGTCCTTCTAGGCATTTTTCCTTCAGCAARCCCCYGCTCAYCAAAGAGCCTCACTTTCAAAGTGGKGGTTAGGTTTTGCTCAGGCACACAGAACATTTAAGGGATAAGCAGTTTTAGCAATAACTGGCGTGGCTATGGAGATCACAGGAAAATCCAGGCAAGGGATGCTTGCRTCAAATTGCTTCTGGAGTAGTCTGAAGGCCTGCAGCTAAGTTTTGTCATAAACCAAAGGTTTTCCTTCAAATTGTCTCTCTTCTAGACTGGCAAGTGGCTACACTGGTGTTAATTCTGACAGCAGCTATGATCGCTCTCCTGTCCTTCCTCATCTCTCTGATCTCATTCTGCTTGGAGATCTACTGGCAGTACTACAGAGTGGTTGCTGTTCTCCTTTTTGCTGCAGGTACGTCTATAAATAGATTATCCTTTGCCTGCTTGGATTCCATTTCAAGGGATGAACTCTCTCCTGACTCATACAAATTGCCATTCCTCAAGTATTTAGAACCAAAGTACTAGTGTTAAACCAGTTATCCAGTTCAACTTGAAACATTCCTGATCAGATGTGTAAGACGTTGCCCCAGCCTAAACCTCTAAATATTGTGAGTGTTCTGTTAAGTTCATAAATCAGGACAGGGTTTGGATTGGTTCCTAAAAAAGGTGTCTCCAGGCTAACTGAAGAATGGAAGTGATTCATATTTCATTTTTAATACCAAGTTGTGGCCAGCTAGTATCCTGTATCCTGGGATGTGTGGTCCTTCTGTGTAGTATATATTTGCTTTAAGYTAATGGAATCAATTTGTTCCATTTATATATTAGGGCCAAGCAATGAACTTTCTTGCCTGTAAATGGGAYAGTTCAGACTTGATCCAGCAATGAAAAGCTAATATAAGAAGTTTCCCTGGGGGAAGCAATGAACAACTTGAGGCACAACCCTTCAAAAACACTACCTTTTTATTTAGCAGAAACCTCTCCAGAAGTCACAGGACAGTTGTCCTAAGGCGAAGGTGTCAGGAGCATCACAGAGAAGTGCTGTGATGTTGTTCCAYCCACTATACCTATTCTCTAGGCTTGGTGGGTCAGTCACAGATTTGAAAGTGTAGTAACTTCACTCTGCACTTAAAGGAGAGAGTAACAGCCCCCAGTTCTGAGCTTATATGACTTTTTWAAATATTCATACTCTTGCCAAGAAAAATTGTTTCCAGTATATGTTTCCTATAACACAATGAATCCAAAATCCRGTAATGCTGTGGGCGTGGATTCATGAAATTAGTCAGGGTAGAACTATCAGTTAATGCAAAATGGATAGTCCAAGATGAAAYACAGAAATAGAAATAAATATTTTTAAATAATTTTGCCTTGTTGTTGTAGTAGTAGAGCAAGTCATGGGTAAAAAGAATGAGGTGTAAATCCAGTTCATCCCTTRACTTTGGTTTTATGAAGCTGAAAATTCACAGGGGCTTAAAAAATGGTGAAGAAATCACAGTGTGGGTCTGTTCCAGGCCTTCTTCCACTGCTGTTGTACTGAATGTGGCAGCCCTCTATGTGCTTAGAAGGAAGGGGAAAAAGGGAAGTGGAATGAGGGTTGCCAAAAGATGACTACAATTCTCCATGCCTCAAGTATCAGTATTTTATTGGAATCTCTCCTTAATGGGAAGAATTGCAAAGTGAATTGCATGTTTCTGGGCTCTCTGAAAGTGTAACACTTTTTTTTTTTTTTTTTTTTTTTTTTTTTTTTTTTTTTTTTTTTTTTTTTTTTTTTTTTTTT
>NW_028187089.1:2469814-2475336 GCF_003343005.1 Rhea americana
CAGATCTGTGCCTTGATTCTCTATCCAATCAAGTTCATTGACAGTAGCATGCTGAGGAGTTACCACGAATTCAACTGGGGCTATGGCCTGGGCTGGGGATCTGCCATCTTCATGCTGGGTGCAGCCATCCTCTACTGCCTACGCACAGACATTTATGAGGGTGCCTCCTACTAGGCACGGGAGGCTAGCCACATCAGATTACTGGAGCGGAACCAGATTGCCCAGACCAGGGTGGGAGGGGTGGGCAAGGGTGGTTATGGGGTCCTTGRGTATCCTGGAGCATCTGTTTCCTAAGATATTGAAGAACAACCTTGGCAGTAAGTGAACTGTGTTTATAAACAAGACRGATATGAAGATCTGACATTCATTAAGGGAGCAGGGCAACGGAAAGAAGTAGGTAACAGCTCCTCAGAATAATCAGCTAGTTTCTGTATCCTTCATGGGTTGATCTGCAGGTTTTTTTCATTGTYCTTATTTTTATAACACAGGTTGGGACAGTGAGGTGATTTTAGGAACTGATTTTCWTTGTTTAATGAAGGAAGTCATTCTCATTTCTTTCCTTCTGATATATTTATCACACTAATGGCAAGTTGGAAATTTGTAACATGGGGCTTGGGTTATCTACGCACATATGCTGAGAATGAAGCTCACAGGAAAGCCTGGGTGCAAAGTTGAGAGCTACTGGGTCTCATCTTTTGGTGGCTGCAGTCTGCAGACTATGTTCTGGTTCTGAGGAGAATAAATGAAAGAGCCTGCCTCAGTCTGCATAGGTATTTTCTTTTAGAGATAGTTAAAGGATCAGGTGACTTTGTCACTAGCAGTTGGGAAGAGACATCAGAGTTGAAAAGGTCTGGGATATAAATAAGCAGGAATTGCAAATTTAGCTCTTTGGACTAACCATGAGACAAGTCGTTGCTGCAAAGCTGCTGCAAGCCAGAAATGCTTCAAGCCTCCCAATCCCAGATTCTTTGCAATCTTTGTTGCCYAAAGGAATCCATGATGGAGAAATCCAGAGTCCAGCTCATGGGGACTCAACTGTGGTGCTAAAGCCAATGGAAGCAATAAAACTTCTCTAACATTTGGAGAAGTGTCTCTGTAGGACCTGTCTTGCCAAAACCCATGAGCTGAGGGAGGCAGGCAGAGTGCCTGTACTAGATTCAGACCTGCATCTCTCTCAGCTAAAGCTCTGTCTGAAGCTTTTTATAACTTCCACTGCCAGTCAGCTGCAAACTGGTATTGCTGAAAAGGTACTTACTTGCCTGTTCTCAGCCTGTATTTCAGAAAGCTCTCCTGTGTTCTTAAAGATCCTCATTTCTGAGCAGCCCTTCACCCTGTGAGCAGGCAAAAGATCCTGTGAAGTCCCTTCTACTTAAACGCAGTGCCCTGCCTCCCTGAGTATGCAGGTATGGGGACTAGATTTTGGGAGCAATTTCACAAACCTGTTTTTTCAAAACTCTGWATGCTTACAACACAGGTACTCAACAGCAGCATAATATGGCAATGCTGGCAGAGAACTTTCCAGTCAAGCTCTTAAGTAATAATTATAAATCTGTCCATGRCAACATACAAAAAGGTCCTGTGAAGCTCATCATTTGACTTGCATTAAGCTCTCTCAGTTTTGGATTCCATGTGTTTTAATGCAATGGCTTTTTCTGACCTCTCTGTTTTAGCACTGACAATCTGAAGCAAATCTTCCAGATGCAGCTGGCTTAGCAGTCTTCTGGCCCAGGGCAGGGAACATAAACCAACAGCCCCATCGTGTGGTTATAGGACACTATTGAAGACAATCAATGTGCTGTAGAGAGCGTAAGTGACATTTCCTGGGGGAATGCACCATTTCCATAATGCTAGGAAGCACAAGCTGTGCAAATACCTTGGGCAAAATAGTCTAGCTTCTGGCAAACTTGTGACAACTAAAGAAGACAAATAATGGAAACGCAGAATATAGCATCACCCAGTAGTTGCTCTAGTTAAAAGCAGGCTCAGAGGAAGCTCCTCTAAATTTCTTTTCCCATTYTATTGCTATTATTAAAATTGTAGATCATGAAATCAGTTCTTGGCTCTCCACCCTCATAGTGAAGGTCTTTAGTAAGGATTTGCTGCTTTATGCTGCCGTCTCAGTCACTGCATGGAGTGAGATGTGGGAATATTTGCATGTCGGGAGTCAGCTGGAAAATACGTGTTGAGGTCATGTGTTTAAATCCAAACCTTTGAACATCCCTTCTCTCTTCTCCCTTTCCACCATTGTTCCACATAAACAGTTTTGTTCTGAAGCTTTATTTTAAAGATAAGCTTTAAAATGACTCATTTTGCATGGGAAAGAATTGTGTTTTCAAGGCTTTCCACCCCCACCCCAAAGTTTTGTTTTCTCTGCATTGGTGAARAGATCCAGAAGAGACTGGATAAATGATAAATAGACTGAGCAGAACCACTCTAATTTCCATATATTCTTGCTAATCTTTTTTTAAGCCATTGACAGTAATGAAATGACCTGGGATAATGATTGGCATAAGGTCAAGATTTACTAATCATGTTTTTCTTCTAAGTAGATAGCGTTCCTTATTATAAAGTGGTGGAGCAGGTTTGGATATGTGAACTTCATTGCATGTTTTCAACACTCTTGCTCTTGGCTGCTTTTTTTTTATTATTCTAGAAATAGCTGGCTTCCTAGAGTTTGCTTGTTTGTTTCTGACAAATGAAGTGCAGTCTTAATAATTTTAATCTTAGGTTTATTGATACTTTAGTTCTAGAGCACCCGCTACCCGAGTTTCCACTTTTCAGGGAAATAATGCTCAGCTGGGCTACCTGCTCCCATGAACTGGGATAGCTGTTCTTTTGGCATAACTTGCAGAAAGCTCACCTGCATGACCTAATGAGAAACAGTACTAGCTGCTATCAGGGACACGTTGGTATACAGTGTGATCAACAGGGATGTAAGGAATTCATGCCAGCATGTGTTGGCTAATCTGGTATGAATTTCAAAACACTGTTCTTGAAAGCTGCCAAACAAAGATTAAAAGAGACACTTTCCATTGCAAACAAGAGTGCAAAGCTGGGCTGCAAAGAGAAGATTTCTGCTAAAATTCCTAGGCCGCAAAGGGAAGCAGAGACCCAGGACAGAACTAATTTTGCTTACACCCGTGACTGTAAACATCTGTGAAGGACCAGGACAACAATTGGCAAATCAGTCCCACAGAGTGAGAAATAAATTGGCAAGATCAGCAATGTACAAAGTTGAGGAGGCAGGATCATTTTAGCCCTGGCTCTTTTCAAATGATGTATTTTACTGTTCTAGCTTTGGAATGCAGCTTTAGGATCACTGGCTTACACAGAGCATTTGTAAGCTCTGAATGAGTCTTGCCATTCCTTGCGCAAGTTCCAGACCTAGCAATTTGAAGCTGCAACTGCTGGTGCTGCCAGAAGATTTCATGGGCCAAGTTTTAACAAGTCCTGACTTACAGTTTCTTGTAAACCCACGACTTCGGGTCTCTGTTAAGCTGTGATTACACAAAGAATGCAGATGAAAGGTTAAGCCACATGCACAGATTTTTCAGCCTGTATCTTTTGTAATCTAAGGGTGCGTAGCTGCTTAGATATTACAGGGGAAAGGGCAAAGGCTGTATACAGATCTAGATAAGGCCACTTGCATGGGTGTTTCAGCACTGTCAGGGAAACGGGGAAAGGAGCTTTAAATCTCCCTTTGCACTGTCAGCAACAATGCACATTGGTCTGAGGAAGCACTGAGCACAGCAGTGCTTGTAATTCATACCAGAGTTGGCCATAGTGTATGGTCAAGGTAGACCCATCAAAGGAAAGGAAAAACTGGGATAGGGAAATCAGCAGGGCATAAAAATTTCCCTTGTTCATCCAGGAGTAAGGGAAATCTCTAGTTTAACAGCTGGAGAGGCTTTTATGAACTTTGCAGAGGTTTCTGYTAACTAAGCCAACTAAAAGATGAAGCTTTCCATGGTTTTCTAGTGCAAAGCCAAYCAACTCTRAACAGGCAAAGAAACTTTTCCTGTTCTTTTCTTCCCTCTTSCATCCATTAGGAAAGGGRAAAAAAAWGTCTCTTGGTAAGAGCTTGTGAAAAAGAAATATTATCAAGATTATTTCCCATTTATGTTTAGCCGTTTTTTTACAGGACAGAAGTCAATCTAGTATCCTCCCAGGCTGTGTATGCTGAAAATTATTTTTATAAATACTGACAAGCTGGCTTTGCAATGATGAAACTTTTTCATAAGGAAAGGAATATGTGCATCTCAGTGCTTTTCACTGAGAATTTAATCGCCAAGTATGAGAAGGAACAGAGTCAGCTCAGATGCAAATACTTGTTTCAAAAGATAACATTTTTTTCCAGTATTACCAATTCTTGTAACTTTTGCTTTGAGGGTAATCCAGTGTTCTTTAGTTTCCAGCTTATGTAATCAAGGTCTTTAAAAATCTCAGTGCTTGTTTAAAAACAAGTGTATTAATTGCTGTCTTTTATGAGGGACAAGCTTGAGAATGAAGCTCAATGTTTAAAACATACAGGATTGATATAACTAGATATCATTTAAGTTCATCAGCTTTAAAATCCTACAGGCTGGTAATATCTGCTCTGTTTGCATTTAGAGCTAGACCTTGAGGACAGGCTTTTAGATGTGGACTGGCAATCTCCACAGTACACAGAAGTATCTCGTCCTCACCCTGAACACAAGACACTCCTGTAAGCAAGCCAGATGTATTGCTGATGCACTCAACCACAGTGCCTTACCGCAGTTCAGCCAGGGCAGCTTCAGGCTCCTTCTGAATGTTGCCCAAGAGAGCTTGCTGGTGAAGACATTTTAACAGGGCCAGTTGCTATCCCAAATTCCCTTAAAAATAATAAGAGTCTTTCTTCACTAGGCTATTTTAAATTTCTAATCAGTAGTTAAATTGCCTGATTTACCCCTCCTCATGAGCTTCGCCCCTGCAGTAAAGAGGTGAATTCCCACTTGGTGGAAGAGCATGGTACAGTTACATCCCTGGACGGGTCACGAGTACCCAACAGAGAATCAGCCTTAGCAGTGTGCAACAGCGAGACGCTCGCCCTCGGCCTAGCGGCCCTCAGGTGTCCTCACACCTGCTTCCAGCCGCTGCGCTTCAGCAGCCGGGGYGCAGGGCCCCAGGGCAAGGCGCGGCGTGGGCAGGCCGGTGGGCGGCTGCCGGCCCAGCACCACGCCCCATGGATGCCCTCGCACCCCTGGCTGCGGGGGGCAGCTCTGGCCGGACAGGGTGAAAGGGCGAAGCTCCCCAAGGGCACTGCGGGCAGCAACGGGCTGCCGCCCCCACGGCGCCCCGCGCTCCGCGGCGGACATGAGGCAGGGGAGGTGGGCGGCCGCCATGACAGCTTCCATGGGGTGGCCGCCATGACAGTTTCACGACAGAGGGGAGCGGGCAGCTGCCGCGGCACCTCCGCCGCCGGGGCGGCAGCCTCCCTGCGCTGGGACTGCCCCAGCCCCCGCCCCTGCGCTGGGACTGCCCCAGCCCCAGCCCCACGGGCG
>NW_028187089.1:2475790-2481151 GCF_003343005.1 Rhea americana
CGGCGCGGCGCTCACCTCGCCTCCCTTCGGCCCCTTGCAGGTGAAGTGCGTGGAGGTGGTGGAGGCTTACATCGAGCGGATCAGAGAGGTCAACCCGCTCACCAACGCCGTCGTTAAGGACAGGTGAGTGGGGGGGCGCGGTGTCCCGGGGCGCCTGCCGGTGTGCCAGGGCCCTGGCCGTAGCGTGGCAGCGGCTGTGGCGCGTGCTGGGAGCCGGGGAAGGCTCCTCTCCCCTCCCTGGCCYAGCCTTTCGCACGGCTGGGGTGCGCTTAGCAGGACCTGGATCCCCGTGGAACTGCCTGAGCGCTGCGTCGCCAAGTTCAGTTATCRGCTGCGAGCGCGTTCCTCTCCCTGCTGCAGTGTGGTTGCACTTCTGTGACCCCCTCGGGTGCTCCTCATGCCAGGCTCACGTGCCAGCTCCGTTCCCCCRCCCTGCGGAGACCTCCAGTCCTTCCTGGTGCGGTTGAGGCTGGAGAGAGGCACCAGGGCTGCCCCTTCTGCTGTTTCCTCACAGGTTTGAGGAGGCCCTGGAGGAAGCCCGGCAGGTGGATGAGCTGCTTTCGGAGGGCCCTGCTGATGAAACTCTAGAGGAGAAGTTTCCTTTCCTGGGGGTTCCCATCACTGTCAAGGAGGCCTTTTCTCTGCAAGGTGGGTTTGCCCTTGCTCCTCTCTAGCTTTTTGGATCATGACTTGCTCCAGCTCTTCTCAGGGTGACAGGGAAGTGTGAGGCCTGCTTSATGGGAAATAGCTTCCCTTTTGCCAGTTTATGTCCCCTTTCACCCAGACACATAGTGTCTGTTTTCATTTTTAACACTCAAACGCTCCGGGTGTGTTGCAGKACCTTAGAGGAGGAGGTAGTAGTCCTTGGAGCTCCTGTGGGTGCTGGAGAAGTGGACCCTGTTAGCCAGCCTTGCAGACAAGTTTGCCCACTGCCCTGAGAGCGATCTCTGGGGAGCTGGCATTGACTCCTCTCTCTGTCAATCCTGGCACCGCAGGGATGCCCAACACATCTGGCCTGGTTAGCCGCCGCAACGTGATTGCCACATCGGATGCCGTGGTGGTGTCACGACTGAAGCAGGCGGGTGCAATCCCCCTGGGTGTGACCAACTGCAGCGAGCTGTGCATGTGGTATGAATCCAGCAACAGGGTCTATGGCCGGACAAACAACCCTTACGACCTGCAGCGGATTGTGGGCGGCAGCTCAGGTGAGCCTCCTTGCCTTTAGYGTGACCCTCTGCAGGGAGCAGATGAATGCAGCAAGCAAAGTGAACACTGTTTCCAACTCCTCTGCATGCTGCATGTCGTTGGGGCCCTGCGGAGCTTGCGTACTTGCTTCCTGTGCAATACAGTAGATRATGCAGAGGTCCAGCCAACTGGTATCTTCCGAATGTTATAGCTGGCATTGCTTTGGATCACTCCGTCTTCCTATAGATACGAATAGCAGCACTGGTTTGGCACTTACACAGGGAAAATCACTCTGGCATTAGTTGCCCAGCAGCCCCCTGAATATAAAGCCGGGTTAGTTCCCATCCCATCTGTGTGGAAAGAGAAGTTTTTGCAGTGAGATGTTCCTGTGTTGTTGGATGTTCTGTGCTACAAGCCTGTGGGCTTTTGCTTTCTTTTCTCCTGTGCAGGTGGGGAGGGCTGTGTCCTGGCAGCAGCTGGCTCGGTGATAGGTGTGGGCTCTGATATCGGTGGCAGCATCAGGATGCCCGCCTTCTTCAATGGAGTCTTTGGCCATAAACCCACTGCAGGTAAAACAGGCATGGAGGGTTGGGGTGGGGAACTGTACATCTTCTCTCGGCAGAAGTTTGTTGAGGTGAAACGTGTGGGGAGGGCTGTGTAAGGAACATGTTCAGAATGCTCCTTAGTTTGCATCACAATTCTTGACATTGTGGGAGTGCTGTAACTGAACAGGCAAATTCTTGTATGGGACAAGTCCACTGCATGAGCACAGCTTGGCCTCAGCAATGGGAAGGTAATTTATGGCAGAGTGTCAAATGCATGGGAGGTGGGAGGTGTGTTGCACATGGTATTGCACTCTGAGTGTGGGATTTTTTCCCAAGGTCAGTATCTGTTGCTTGGGTGTTTTCTTGGCAAGAGGTAACTCTCTGAGGATTGACATAAGACACTCTTTCAAGCCTGGTTGAGGGCTGTTATTGGATTCTGGTGACTTTGCGCAGTGAAAGAGGCGGGGTTCTTACCTGTGCCAACTAGGTCCTTTTCACGTTATGCATGTTACCACCAGCTTGTGAGTGGTGCCATTGCATGCAGTTCCCTAAGTGATAGCCTCCCTGTGTGCTGGAAGGCTGTGTCCTTGCAAGGCTTGCTCTGGCCTGAGATGGTGTTTGGGGAGACTCAGCTCACCTTGCAATAGCTAACCTGTGTACCTCTCTGCTTGCAGGGGTGGTACCCAACGACGGCCAGTTCCCAAATGCTAAGGGGGTGCGGACCACCTTTTTGTGCACGGGGCCCATGTGCCGTTACGCAGAAGACTTGGAGCCTATGTTGAGGGTCATGGCTGGGCCTGGAGTCAGAAAGTAGGTTGCTCTTACACTTTCATTGGTCTCAGTTACGTTCTGGCCATTGCAGCAGGTCGTTTTTATTYGTTCTCTTTTGGGCATGATAGCTTGTCTAACAAATTGGGTCTGTTCAGCCCAARTTGCTTGTTGATTTATTCTGCCCACTTCCAGCCTCAGTGGGACCCTTGCAGGCAGGGCATGCAGCTTTGCTTCCCACTACTGGTATGTCTGGTGTTTAAGTAGCTTATGGGAGCAGGCTGTCTTGGCCAGCTGTGCCTGGCTTGCAAGTAAGGCTTAAGGAAAGGAGTATAGCCCAGTTTATCCTTCAGTTGGATGTCAACATGTCCCTTTCCTCTTGGGACTGGACTTTCTTTTGAATTTTAGGCATGATCTTTCCTATTGCTGAACAACTTAATTTTTTCATCCTCCGCTGTGATCTATGGTTATTTAGTAGCTTCATGCACCTGAGAAGTAAAATGCCTGGTTTGATGCCCCTCTCCCTTATCACAAGACCCACATTCGGAAATCTGCCTTTCCTCTGCCCCTGTAAAATCCAGGGGAGCGTTACTATTTCAGTGATGCAAGGGTCACTCTCCCTGTCTGACCAGTCATTGCTCCTTGCCTGCTGGTCCTCCTACCTTGGTTTAGACAGCATCAGCCCTTGCAGAGCCCAGCACAGCTCTCACCTTGGCACGTGTGGGCTTGCTGTTCACCAACAGGCTGGCCAGGAGATGAAGAGGAGCGAGGTAGCCTGCCAGTGCTGCAGCGTAGACCTTGTACCACAGCGTGGCTTGTGTACGTGTCGGTAAGGAGCAAAGCAGAGATGGGCAGATTAGGCAGATCCTGCTCCTCGCTGTGGCCTCCATGCTGGCTTGTTGCACTGCACGCRGCTGCTTTCTCCGTTACTTTCACTTCTCCTGTGGCATGGCGCTGAACCGCGTTCCTAGCCCTGGCCATGGCCAAGATCTGTAATTACAAGGTGCATATTGAGAGACCTGGATTTTTTTTCTAACAGTTATGACAACAGCAATAAATATGCAGAACTACTGGGGCCTAGGACTGATCAGGCAAGCAGGTGGGTGGGTTGTGGGTGGCACTGAGATGTCTRTGTCTTCTTAGACTGCCCTTTCTAACTCCTTTCTACCGTGATTGACCTTAGGGGACATATCTCACATTAACAATTGTGTGAGCAGCTCTGGCAGCCAGGGAAGAGCAAGAAACAGATTCGTAAGCAGTGTTGTTCCTTTCACAGACTGAAACTGGATGAAAAGGTGTCACTGGAGAAAATAAAATTTCACTGCATGGATCATGATGGTGGGTCCATTTTTGTGTCACCTGTGGACAAGGAGATCTTGCAGATGCARAAGAAGGTATGAAGGAATGGAACAGGTTATTTAAACAGTTGSCTGTCATGGGATGAGCATAGAAATCAAACTGTTCCCCCAAGGTTTTAGGAGTCACTTGAGGACAAAGTGACCTGCTCTGTGTGTTGCTGTGGCTGGCTCCTGTACATGGTGGTGGGCTGGAGAGCTGCTGGCTCTGATGCTGTGTAGGTGACCTTGAGTCCTGTTTATGTTCTAGCAGTGGAAAAATGTGGAAAGATCTTTTTCTTGTTTCTGTGTATCAGCAGAAGTGAAGTGAAAATCTTGTGAGCAGTTGCAATTGCCCTTGCTGGCAGTAGTCATATGTCAGTCATGTTAGAGGAGCATCCGAAGTTTTTTGGCACAGTTTYCATTGCAATAGCTGCATTTTTGCTTTTTTAACTTGTCTTCTTTATATTATGGTGACCTTCCGAGGTTGTGCTGCATGTTAGCAGCCCACCCAAGACTGCTGCCTGGGTTTTAGTCATGYAGAGGAAGAGATCTATTGGGCTTGAGCCCTGACCTCAGGTACTGTGTTTGGTAGCACAGTGGCTGCATGCTAGTGTGTTTTACTGCGCTGGCCTGTAAGTGACACCGTTAAGAAACTTTATCTTCTGTGCTGTTCTCGATGCTGTTCTGGAGCATCCAAATTCAGYTTAGCTGAGGGTTGCATGGTGGACTTCTGGGAACCTCAAAGATCACAGCTCATTGTTATCAAATGGAAGATGTTTCAGCTGCTAAATGTAGAGAGGAGCTGGTAGGATGTGCAATATCTGCTGCATAGTAGCAAAGGAAGCCTCGTCTGCAGACGCTAGCCTGCAGGCCTTTCCTGTCTCTGATTTGCRTACGCTCATTACAGAATGTCACATCCTCTTAGGAGTAAACCTTTTCCACTGTTTTCATTAGGTGGTGGAGCACCTTGAAGGTGAGCTGGGGATCCAAGTTCAGCGTGTGGCARTCCACAAAATGAAGTATTCTTTCCAGATCTGGTCAGCCATGATGTCTTCCAAGGACAGYGATGGGCAGGTGTGTAAGAAAGCTGGGCCAAGCCACAAACTGTCTTGTAGCAGAGAAGAGGCAGCTCTTTGGGGGCCAGACATGGAGAGGTGTAGACTTTCCACACCTGCCTGAAGGCCTTCTGTGCTCCTTTTGTCCCTGCTGTCCTCCTTCCATCCATTTCCAAAGCTACACATTCTCCTCCCTTGGTAAGTGGCTCCTGGCAGAGGAGCGAGACGTTTTAGGGAGGGACAGAGAATTTTAGCATGTTGGCTTTTTTTTTTTTTTTTTTTTTTTTTTTTTTCTCCTGAAGTTGATATCAAGTCGGTTGAGCAGGCAGCTTTGTGCCTCATTCTTTTACCTCTGTGCTGTGTGTCTCAGACCAGGGCCATGTTGCAGGTTGGAATTAATATGGATTAGGAGCCCAGGACTGAAACAGTGGATTAGCAGCATTTTACCAGCAGGCCTGTGTGGAGCAGACG
>NW_028187089.1:2481249-2591432 GCF_003343005.1 Rhea americana
AGGCCAATTGTGTTCAAGTTGCTTCTCCTCAATTTTTATTTTCCGTGCCATGCTGTGCACATATGGACATATTTCATAGCAAAAATAAACTCCTAGRTGTGCACCTAGTGTGCTCTTGCCATGCAGACAGCAGTGATAAATGAATGCTGCATTTTAAGGAACAGTAGTATCGCATAAGGGCATGTCTAGTCCTTTCTRTCTCCTTTTTCCTGACTCTGGAGACGTAATATTTCCTGAGGTATTTACCATTGTTATCCAAGGCATTTCTCATAGCATCATCCTGTGAGAAGGATCTTTGAAAGGTGTCCATGAGAGGGCACTCTCTTCCCAGAGATGGGTCCCTTTCTTGCTGTGTCTGGCAGGAGGAGATTCTCCTGCTGCTTCTTTAGGTTAGTGCAAGTGCTGTGTAAAGCCTGTGATGGACACCTCCTTCTGTCTGAAAATGGGACTAGTTTGCTTTTGACCCACTTTGTGGAGAAATTTGTTCTCTCATCAGAATGTATCAGGGTAATTGAACAGCCATAGACTTAGCAGCGGTTTGACAGTCTGCTCTTCAACGTTGTGCGCTAACCACAGCAAGCTGTTGCTGAGTGAGGGGATGTGTATGGTTGCAGGAGGCACAGCTATTCACAGACCTGCTTGGGGATCATGGAAAGCCGGTGTGGCCACTATGGGAGTTGATGAAGTGGCTCGTGGGGATGTCTTCCCATACTTTCCCAGCCATTGGTAAGTCCCAGTGGCATGCAGTGGTGGTGGTAGGGCTGGGTGAGTTGTTAAGTGGGGGCTCTATTCTCCCATTTACTGCAGAGATAACAAAAAAGTTTCCCTCCATTGCCACATGAAGGGGCTCCTGAGTTTGTACTAGAAAGCTTCAAACAGGTTTTTATGACACTTGATGTCTTTAAATCCTCGGAAAGTGCATGCCCTAAGAAGGGAGGGTTATTCAGATTTTCAGTAAAGGGGAATGGGAATGGGACATCTCTAGAGAAGGAAAAGTGAGGATAATAGAGCTGCTAGCAGGGTTTGCCCTTCACTGAGTTCTGTTGGAACTGATGGGGCTCAGAGGGAGCTAGCCAGTTATCTGCACCTTATGCTTTTTAGCAGCATTGGGGATTAACTCATGTTACAGACAGGGAGTATGCCTGATATGAGTGCTGCTGCTAATAAGTGCCAAGTTCATTCTGGGGGAAGCTGTCTGTGCAGAATGATGTGCCTTCTAGCCTGGTGTAACACATGAGTCTCTTGTTCATTCCACTCTAGTGCTTCATCCCTGTTTGTGCTCTTGCCCTGTAGCCCTAGGATTGACAGAGAAGCTGGTGAAACTCAACCCTGGTGGGAATGCCAAGTTGGTGAACATGGGGAAGAGCCTGCAGGCTGAGATGGAGACCTTACTGGGGCCAGATGGCGTGCTCTTGTACCCTTCTCATCCCACYGTGGCTCCCAAGCATCACTCTCCCTTGTGCATGCCCTTCAACTTTGCCTACACAGGTGAGGTGCTCTGGCTCCTGAAGCAGGGTCTCAAATATGTCCATGTGGCTATTGTAATAGTGCAAGCTGGGCAGCTTGCACTGTCTCAGTCCCCTGCCAGTGAGAGAGGTGGCAGTTTGTGTAGAGTTTCACAACRCCCAGTGCTTTTACCAGCAGCAGCTGGACTCTTGGGTGACTGTGGGCCATTTTGTGGCTCCCTCGGGCTGTAGGAGGAGCTCTCTGGAACTAGCATGCCTACAAACCTGTTGGTGGGAAGACCTGTTCAGCRGAACTACCAAGATATTTTAACTGGAGTATTTATGCCACTAGTAGTGGACTTTGCATAGCAACTAGGTGTCTCACTGCTCCAGAATATCAGGCAAGAATTACTGTCATGCTTTAAAACTGCGGCATTTACGCCTGCTGTCTGCAGAGGGACAGGTTTGATTGATGTGTCCTATCTCTAATGGGGCTGCCCTCATAGAGAAACCTRGCCTGGCTTCCTTGGTACACCCTGTCCTGAAGGGATGTGTTAAGCTGTTACAGCTGGCACAGTGTTCTGGCAGACATCCAAGGGGTTGCCGGGTGTCCTGAGGTACTGGGATTGACAGTCCGGGGCTCTTTACATGGCTTTTCTGGCTTTTGAGCCTCTTGATCTCAGCACCACGCTGCAATGCTTTTTGGCTCTGGAGTAGTGTAGGGATGGCGTCCAGAGCAGCAGTGTGCTAAAGTGGATCTTGGCATACCATGACAAGTGCTGTGTGAGCATATCATCACTTGTCAGTGTAGTTTTCATCTATGGTGCTGATAGGGTTTTACTTGGGAACCTCCAGCCAGCGGCTTCTTGTTGTCATGTCTCTCTAAACTGCTTAGTAGTTGTGTGATCTGACTGTACTGCCACAGAGAGGGCCTGCTTTCAGGATCCCAGAACTGGGTGGGATAGCAGTTACCTATCTAGTGGGAAAACTTTCTCTGTGGAGTCAGTGACTTGTCCTGTGCATAACTGATTGCTGTGCCCTGCATCTGTTCTCATACAACCTTCTCTCTTCCAGCTATCTTCAACGTTTTGGGTTTGCCTGTGACACAGTGCCCACTAGGCCTGAGCAGCGAGGGCCTGCCGCTGGGCATCCAGCTGGTTGCAGCTGCCTACAATGACCACCTGACGCTGACAGTAGCCCGGTACCTGGAGAAGGCCTTTGGAGGATGGGTATTCCCTGGGAAAGCCTAGCATGGGTTCCCAGGACTCCAAGGAGGCAGAGTTGTGTTCAGAAAGGCTGGCTGCACATGCTGATATCTGATACAGTCACAGCACTACCTGCTCCCTCTGCACAGGGGGAAAGCTGGCCAACACCATGTCTTCACCCTGTGGGCAGTGCAGGGATGTGGGGAAATCAAATCGTTCCCACTGGAGCGGTCTCTTCCCCACGGTACCATCTGTGAGGGGGGAGACCTGTCCTGCCTGCCGTCCCTCAGGAGCCCCTGACACCCTGCACTCTGAGCAGACAGCCCATGTCCTGTCTGGGGCAGACACTGGTGTTTCCATAGGCACAGAGATGACTCTTCCTCTGTACCTCTTGCTGCTTTAAAGATACTGGGTAAAGGCTAGAGAGAAGGGGGCTGGCAGGGGCTTGGGTACTGCTGGACTGCTTGGGAACAGCCTCCCAGCTGCATGCTGGGGTACTCCTGGGCACTTCATCCTTTCTTCTCTGTCTCCCCACTCAAGTGGCTGCATGCCAGTGGCCTTTCTGCGCCAGAGGCCTGCTGGCCCCTGCAGCCCTGCTGGACTTAGAGGGCAAAGGGTTTTTCTCCCATACCATAACAAGGAGGAGAGGGGCTGCTGATGCTGAAAGTACAGCTGCTGGCAGCTTTCTGATCTGTCTGCTGCTCACTGCAGCTCTTGGTGGAGTGAACAGCATGCTTGGCTTTGTCCTTTGTGCTCTGCCTTATGCGGAGCTAATGGGCAAGGAAAGAAGAATTCTTCCAAGAGGGAGCTGGTCTTTTAAGCCTGGGCAAGGGAGGAAGAGCATTTTTGGGAGGGTGCTCTCTTAAGCCTTTAGCAGCACTGACAGAGTTCTTTAAGCACTGCTCTCCATATGCTGAGATGGCTAAAGCATCTACTGTCCATTTTTTTTCATACCCTTCCACCTCAGTGGGCTAGATGTTTGTGGTCACTCAGCTTGATGGGCTTCCCATGCTCCTGCCACTCAACCTCCTGAGATGTCAGCAGCTCCTGACTTTTGGTGTCCAACCTCTCTCTCCTCTCTTTCCCCCCCCCCCCATAAATGGATGTATGGAGAAATGTGGGCTGCTGGCCATTTTGAGGGAGGCAGTGAATGTGTGCAAGATGTACATAATGAAGATGGTATTAAAGAGTCTATCCGTCCAGTCTGCTGCCATCTCTGTGTCCTTTTTCTTGAAGGCCTGTGTTGCAGCCATGCTGTCCTATGTGCTCCCCACGCTCTGTGATCCTGCCTGCACTGCTGCCCATCTGTGCGCACACAGTGACGTGTGAGACTTTTCCTGGAGGCTGAGTCTAGAGTATGGGCTGTCTAATGCTGCTGTGCTGTCCTGACAGTCTGAGAACAGCAGCAAGAGCAGATATCTGCTCTCACRATCACACTCAGCCACTGCCAGGCTCTTGCTTTAAAGTGACTTTGAGGTGTCTGTGTTTTGTTTCTGACAGAACAGAAGAGAGTTGTTAAACTTGGTACCACCAAAGGAGTTTGGGCTCTGTGTTTGTACCCTGACCTTTGGCACGTTGCTACTGTTGCTTCTCAGCCTGCGTGCTGCAGCTGTACAGCATTACACCTTTGGAAAGCATAATTCCTGGTGCTTTTGCTCTCTYTGTTAGGCTGCTGTACTGCTACCTCTGTTCTCAGGAAGGCTTGGCATCACAAGGCGTTGCTGAGCTGTGCATGTATTTCTTTTGGTTCTGCTGAAGCAGTTGTTTCTAGGACTGAGCAGATGTGACACTGCAAACATTGTGGCTGTGCAAGGCCAGAGGTGGAGTGGTCACTTTGTGAGTCCCATCTAGAAGACCTCTGCGGGTCTGAACATCAATCTTGGGATGCTAGTGTTTGAGGATAAAACCTCTTCCTAGGAAGATAGTGACTTTCTGAAGGCATCGTGGTTCACATCTATGCTGCCACGCATGGGCTGCCACAAGGTAGCCCTGACAGATTCCCTGATGTTTGGCTGTGCTGTTGCTTTCTGTTCCCAGGACTGTGGCTCTCTGGCCACTGCATCCTTGCAGAGAGATATATCTGCTTAGTAGTAAACTTGGAAACAGCCAACATGTTCAAATGAGGCTGTGTCTTTCACTGCTTACAGAGGGCACTGTTGAGTCCACTGAGCGCTGAGCTTAGTGGAAGTCTGTGAAAAGATGACAGTCAACAAGGAAGCGAGAAAAAAAAAACAAAAAACAGACCCAGGAAAAAGGGTATGAACCACAAAAGTAAAATCACGTGCTGTGTTATGAGCAGGTGAGTGGGACGTCTCTTGCAGATCTCTGAGAACAGTCRGGCTGTGCAGCTGGTAGCAAGACGGGACTGACTTCTTCGCAGGTAAAGGAGGAAGAGGAGGGCAGGCAGTGGGAGAGGGCTGTACTGCGGGTGTAGGTATCCCTGGTGCACCTCGGTGAAGGACACCAGCCCACGCAGTGGGTTGGCGTGCTGGCTGTGGGAATCCCGGGAGGTTGGGACAAAGAAGTTGGAATCAATGCATTGAGTCAAAAGTGTTGCTGTTAACTCAAAACTTGCTCTGCTAGGCTGGCTTAAGGTCTGTCCAGCCCCATGCCCTGCCCTGGGTCATGGCAGGTGCCCTGGAGGGAGCACAGGAGTTGARATAGCTAATGACACTTCCGCTAAATACTCTTGGAGCCTCTTGTAATCTGACTTTAGATTTCTGAGCTAGAGGGTTGTCTGTCTGTGTTTAATAGACCGTGGTGGGCTCAGATTGCACTGCCGTGTTCGCTGTAACACGTTCCTGTCACGGCAGGGGCCAAATGAATAACAGCATGGCTAAAAAGGGGAGGAACCCGTTAGGCTTTTGCATAGCATAGCAATGGTGAGAAGCTGGTGAAAGAAAGGACGTAGGGAGGAGCGAGGGGTTCATTACTGCAGTTTCAGCATATGGGATGGCTACTAACCAAAGTTTTTTAAGGAGAAAACCTCTCTCTGGGCTTAAATGCCCCTCAGTTCTATGGGGCCTGGGGCCTCTTCCTCAAGAGCAGCTGGAGGTGGTGTGAAGCGGTGATGGAGATGCATGCTGCTGCCACCTCCCTGGCCATCTTGGTTCTCTCTTGAAGCAGAACAGTCCAGGACTCTGCAGAAGTCGTTGTGCCTYGATGCACAGAGTGGTGGCTGCCCTGGAAAGTGTGGTAGGTTGCCAGTAGCATAGTGTAAAGGGCTGGTTGCCCCAGGCAGGGGTCACCCTGGCCTTCCTCGCTGCTTTGCTCTGCAACTGGTCACACCACCGTGCCTGCTGCAGCCCCCTCTGGGGTGCCTCGGTCCTAGGGAGCAGAGGATGGATCCTGCTGGTGTGCGCAGAGCCATGCTGGGGTGCAGGGCAGCCTTGTCCCAGTCTGCCGCAGAGTCTTGGCTCTGCGAGGGTCCAGCTGCAGGGGCCGCGGGCGGGGGCAGAAATCCCTGCAGGGCCTCAACAGCAGGTTGGACAGCCAGAGACCTCCAGGAAGCGTAAGCTTGGCGGCATGCCCGCTGCCCCAGCTGCAAGGTGTGTTTGAGTCTGAAGAATGTGTCACTACCCAATACAAAGGTGTGGTGTTTGGCTTTTCCCTCATCCGTGAGCAAAAGTAGACCATGACCACGTCTGCTGAAGGGCAGGGGCCACCGTGCAGGGCATGAAGCCCCTTGCCCTGCCCAGTTGCCCTCCCTCCCYTGCCCAGGCAGCAGGGCCCACGAGGTGGAGAGCTTTCATCTTGCTAGGGATTTTAGTTGCTGCTCCACGTCTCTGCACATCCCAGTAACGGCCCTGGTTCACAGCATCCCTATGAAGCAGAAGGAGGGTTTTAATGACCTTCRTGTGGCTCTGCTAATAGCCTTGAGCATTAAGGAATCCTCAGTACCTCTTTTTATCCTGCCAAGATGTGCAGAGGGGCCTGGGGAGCGTGTGCMTGCTCATGGCTCGGTGGTGCCCACTGTCCGGGCACACTGCAGCCAGCAGTGGTGCGCCCCTCACTCCGGTGGCAGAGCTGTGGAGTGGCCATAGTTTGACTGCCTCCTGCTGCCTTTGGACCAGCATGCTCACGGGGCACAGGGTTCCTCTCTCCTGGGGGAATCTCCTGCCAGCTGCACCCGGGGCCCTGTGCAAGGCCTGCCWAAGGGGCTGGGAGGGCTTGTGAGAGCTTCAGAGGTAGCGTTGAGTGGTAAAACTGCCCACTGGCACTATTAAGTCTGTGCCTTGATTTGAGCTGCTCCCTAAGCCTTGGGTTTAGTAACCCAGCCATTGTCTTCTGCTGGTTGGGGTGGTGAAGGTGCAAAAGCAGCTGCCTGCCAGGCTGCCCACCCTTCAGTGGCTCTGGCCTCTTGGCTCTGAGCCCCAAGGTGGGACTTCTGTTGACCATAGCTTCACATCACCTGTCCTAGCTCGCTGGCTGCTTCTCCTCATTTTCATCTCTGAACAGTTGCAAGGGGCAGAAGACACCTTCTGGATGGCACTTAGGTGTGGCAGGACTGAGGTGAGGCCAGGAAGAAAGGGAGGTGGTTTGGCAGCCCCAAGTGGGTGGGTTGCTGCTATGCTAACAGGAGAGGCAATGTGCACAAGAAAGCTGCTGCCCTGGCTGTTGACTGAGAAAGCAAAGCCACCCTTGCTTATGACGTTGGAAAGTTCTAGTCGAGCACTGGGGAAAGCATTATATATGCACTTGCAAAGCCAATTACAGTAATAACGTTGATCTGGTAGCGTAGTTGAAGTGGAGTCGATATAAAATGAGAAGAGTAGGAGGCAAGTCATTAAGAATAAACCCGGCAGATGTCTAATCTGGTGTGGGAAATGCTCCCACGCTTCTGCCTCTGGAAATGGCTCTTGGCTCCCCTCATTTGATGGAGAAAACATGTCTCCATGACCAGGCAGTTGGAACTGGCAACTGCAAATGGAGCCTTTGTCCAGTAATTCCTGGAGAGCAAGGCACCTCCATGCTACCTGGAAATGTTTCCAGTAGCTGGCAGGAGAGGGGTAAAAATTAGCAAGGAGTTGGGCTTTGAAGTGAGGCAAAGATAAGGAGCTACTGCCCAGGTTTTGGAGCCAGGAAATGGTATACAGTATGTATTACGTACCAATATATAATGGAGAAAGGTATGAGGAAATAAAATGATAATGTGCCGCAGCATAATGTGCCGCAGCATTGCCCTGACATCACCTCTTGGTTTGTGCAATGTGTGGCTGTGACACAGGAGCCCAGACRGGACCGTGGCCCTGGGGCTCTTCTGTGACTTGTGCAGACTGAGGCCTCCTTCATCAGGGCATGGTGGCCTGCAGGGCACCTCAAGACACCTGGCAAGGAGCGGGTGTGTGAGGATGCACCGTGTCTTGTCTTTGGGAGGGCTGAGAGTGGTCGTGGCAGCAGTATCCCCGCTGCATCAGTGGTGAGTCATCCCCAAAAGCCTGCCCATCCCTAGCAAGCGGGTGGGTAAGCAGCACTGAGTCACCTCCAGAGTGATGTGAACCTCAAGCTGTGAGCTTTCTCTGACAAATACTACTTGCTATGCAGATGTGCTAACGATACCAGGATTTTGAATTATTGCTGGCTTTAGAGAGGAACCAAACATGGTGGAGAACTGGATAAATGTGGATGTCTCTGCTCTCAGGCCACTCCTTGAGAGTGAGACAGGGAGAGAGCCAGTCCACGTTCYCACCATACAGAGGTGTCACGCTGTGACCAGTGTCCTGCTGGTGACCAAAGACAATACCACGCTGATGCACGTCAGCAGCAGAGGGGAGACTTGTTTGGAGAAATTAATCCAATGGACTCTAATGCTGCTGTTTCRAAATTGTGTGACAGCGACTGAGTGTGGCAGTAGGCAGCACCACTGCAGAAGCAGGGGTTTGATCGACCAGCCTGGCAGCCTGCTGGTGTGTCAGACCAGGCCCCAGCTCCCCAGCAAGGGATCTCTTCTGCCCCCCACCCAGGAAACCTCTTGGGTTAGAGGCACTTGGCGGCAGGCACCACATCCCACAGCAAACGGCTCTGTGTGCAGCATGGAGGATGGAAAGCTGCCCGTTGTCCCAATGGGCTCCTTTCCAGGCCCTGCGGTGCTGAGAAGGGCCAGGGGACCCCTGTCACGGTGGACGTGTAGGCAGCTGATCTGAGCTCAGAGTGCCCCYGCTGAGTAGCAACGTGAGAAACTGCAGGACGTTGCAGACTGCAAAGGGAGCACTGCTTGGCTGAATTTGGTACCAACCACCACTGCAGCTGGTGCTCCCTCCCTGTCAGCACAGCCCTGAGGACACCTGGCTCTGCACTGCTTACCTTGGTCCAGTGGGAGTACAAGGACTCCAGAGCAGGCACCATCATGCCGAGGCTATCTGCAACCCAGGCACACAACCTCCACGCACGAGTCATACCTGGGGCACAGTGGCATGTGCATCCCTTGCTGTGGAAAGGGTATAGCACCTCCTCTTGCAACAACAGCTTTGGGAAAATAGGTTTTCTCTAATGTCATGTTCTAGCCATCCATTGTGCTTGCAGGTGGCAAAACAGCTAAGAATCCACACCTATGGGTTCTAGCGTGTCAGYGTAGAGCTGGGGGCAAATGGACGTGGCCCGGTGGGAACATGACTGCTGTGCTGAGCTTGCTTCTGTCTGTTACCAGCTGCACCCTGCTCCGGGGTAAGTCCAGCTCTGGAGCTGCTGCATGCTCTTGGTGGGCCAGGAAAAGGAGGCAAAGACCTGACTGTCTCATTGTGGCCTTGGCTGCAGGGTCTACAGTGGAGGAGGAAGTACAGGGACAGCTCTCAGACCTAAAAAAGGCACTTGCAGAGAGGAGGGGACCAGACTCGGAAGACGCAACTGGGCTTTTCTGTGTCTCAGAGTCTCCAAGGAAAGATTATCTTCCACATGCAGCTGAGAGAGGTTTGAGAAGTACACTGCTCCCCGGCCCTGTGGGGCATACCGTTGGAGGAGTTGGGTGGTAGAGCCCTGCTGCTGGGGCAATGTGGATGTTTTAATAAAGAGATGGAGATAGAGAGTGAAGTCAGTAGGGCAGGCACGTGGGCAAAATCAACGTGCACTTGGGGATACTCAAAAAGGTGAGATGGAGTGCTAGGACAGCTTGTGCTGGGCTCCTCTCTCTCATCTGTGGGGGAACCAGCTGGGTGCCTCACATGTGCTACGGRTCATGGAAGCAGAGCCCTGGGCTAGTTATGTTCCCTGTGAGCCTCCATATCCAGACAAATGGCCTCAGAGTCGGTGCCTTTTCAAAGAACGGTAAATAGGATATACCAGGGTGTGTTGGGTCATGGCAGAGATTCCCAAAACATAGATGCTGAGAGCCATGCTTCCAGCCAACCCTTGCTGGAGACCACCAARGAGTCGGTAACCAAGGGGTTGTCAGGGTGCGTGGGCCCATGGTGCCTGCACAAAACAGTGAGATCTGCACAATGTAGCCACGAGCCGGGTTAACGTGAGATAGTGGCAAATGGTGAAGGAGGAAAGAGCCAGGCAATTGCACCCTGCTTGAACTCCAGCAGGTTCCACTTAGGTGGCAGAGGGGTGAACATGTATMTCTCTGTGGGCCATCTTGGAGAAGAGCAGCATTGCCTTTTTTTTGCCTTTACATTCCTTTCTTCCACTCCCACAGGTACGTTATTTCCCCCACGGAACGTGACGCTAGCAGCAAAAAACTTCCATGTTTACTTGACATGGGAGCCAGACCCTCGCTTGCCCAGCAGTGCCAGGTACCAGGCCGAGTGGAAGAGATGGTATGTATAGAACTGGAAGGAAGAAGGTGTTTTTGTCCCTGATGCCTCCAAGCCCTGACCTGCACRCTGGGGGCTTCCTCTGCCTCTCTTGCTGTCCAGATATGCTCACTGGCTGATCACCTATCATCTGATACTTATGGCTGATTCYTCTCTAAGGCCTGAGCATTCTACCAGAGGGTTGTTTGACGAGGAAGTTGGAGGCCCTTTGTTAGCCAGAGGACTGTTTTCCTGAAATAAATTTCATAGAATAACAGAATAGTTGAGGTTAGAAGGGACCTCTGGATATCATCAAATTCAAGTCCTCTGTTCAAGCAGGGCCACCTAGAGCAGGTTGCTCAGGACTATGTCAGGTTTTGAATATCTCCAAGAATAGAAACTCCACAACCTGCCTAGACAACTTTTTTTTTTTTTTTTTTAAAAAACTGTGGAAGGTGGTCAAAAAAGGTGGGTTCTTTTTCCTTATGTTTAAATGGACTTTCCTGTGTTTCAGTTTGTACCTATTGCATTTTATTCTGTCATTGGGCACCACTGAGAAGAGGCTGGCTCTGTTCTCTTGACACCCTCCCATCAGATACTCATATGCATTGATAAGATCCCCCTGAGCCTTYTCCCCTCCAGGTTCTTCAAGYCTTTGCTTATATGAGAGATGATCTAATCCTTTAATCATCCTTGTGGCCCTTTGCTGGACTCGCTCCAATATGTCCATAAGATCCCAGAACTGGACACAGTAGTCCAGATATGGTCTCATYAGTGCTGAATAATCACCTCCCTCATTCCAGGAGTAAGGCTCTTATTTGCCAGCAGTGTCCTGGGCTACGTTATCCATGTTCTCTGACCCACTCTGCTTCATCAGATTCGCAATGGGTATCCCGCACTTGGGGATTTGCAATGATTTTCCACTTTTTTGGCACCTACTCAYTGCATTCTTTTCCACTTGGAGGTCTAGGGGGAAACCCCTTTCCTCTTCTCACTGGACCAAGGCAGATACCTGTTGGGGAAACAGCACCAGCTCGTCCTGGACTTGTGAGCTATATTTTGAAGATATCCATGGTATGTGCTGGGCAAGAGTGAGAGCAGTGGACGGAGACGACCTGTCCAAGTGGGTCTGTTCTAGTGAACTGCAGCTGTACAGAGACAGTAAGGACTTGGGAACTCCTCTAGCTGGACTCCTGCTCTTTTGGGGAGCTGATGGGGGTGGGGGGAATGGGACCCTTKAAGAGGTTGATACTGATGGGAAAAGTATAGAGAAGTCTGATCAGAGGAAAGAAATGCGAGTATAACTGCTGAAAAAGGACTCTGTTATACTAGCGCTATGCAAAGCACAGTGGGACTAGGGAAGAGAGACAGTGGAATGGGAACTCTGGGAGTCCCCACAATTTCTATGGGCCTGGAAATGAAGGTGGGYGACAGGCCTTCATTTGTTCAAAGCAGGTCCAGGTGTTGTCCAGTTAAGCAGAAACCATMTCCAAGGATGTAGATTCCTGCACCCCTTTAAGTCCCTATTCCAGTGGTTGACCATCTTTATGGGGAAAATATTTTATATATAATATAAATACATTACAAATAAAATAAATCAGAATTTCTGTGTCTGCAGCTTGTGCTGTTGCCTCTGTCTCTAGACACCTCTAGGAAGGGTCTGGCTCCATCCTCTCTCTACCTTCCCGTTAGGCAGTTGCAGGCAGCAGCAGCAATCCCCTAAGTCTTCTCTTCTTCGATCTGAACACACCCAGTGCCCTTAGCTTCTCCTTGTACCTTCTGTGCTCCAGCCTCRAAACAGCTCAGGAGCATCCACAGGGCTCACTCCATGTCTGCCTGAGGCTTGGGAATGCCAAAACGGACCCTGGGCCCAGATGCTGTGCACAACAAAGTGGAGAGCCCTTCTCTTTGATCTAGYGTAGGTTTCCCTTATTATAGAGTGGGCTTCATGGTGCCCAAAGAGATGAAAGAGCTGTGGCTCTAAGCCTAGGTTCAGATCCAGGTTCCCCATCTACATCACAGAGCAATGTTGATGGGCTTAGCAGGTGGGGTGAGGGACAACAGGCCCAGCAAGTTGTCCCTTCAGCATAAGGATTCTTGGGAGAGGGATTAAATTCTGCAGTGAGCCCTTRTCACCACCCCACACAAGTGCCAGTTCAGAAGTCCAAGAACTACCCGTGCCTAGAACTGGAGATAAACAAGCAGGAAGAGAAGAGCTTTACACCTGCCCTCTTACTTCTGTCCTTCCAAGCTTCTACAGCCATTTGGGGMTTGCTCTCATCCACTTAGGCTATGGACCAGAAACAGGTCTCATGTGCATGCTAGGGCAGCCATCCTCCACCCCAGCTGACAGCACTAGCTTCCCCAGGAAAGGTTGAGAACAAGGTGTTGTGGTAATCTGAGTCTCTGGAGAGCATGTTGAAAAATGGGCAGAAGAGCAGCTGCCCTTCCAGGCTTCCCTCTTAAAAACATCTCCTATTTGCCCCTGTCACGGATCTGAGAGGTGCTATGTAAGGGCATTTTTGTCCAGGCAAGTTAAAGCTGTGCAAGCTGGTTTAGGCAGGAATAGCCCCTACAGCACCATCTTCACCCTGACTCCTGTGTGTTGAGGTGATATGTATGTAGGGAAGCAAGCTGTGAGCATATGTCTCTTCTCTATCACCGGCTGACTAGAGCAGTCTCCTGTCCAAACAGCATAGCCTTCCCCTAACCAGTCTCATACAGGGGTGTCACAGTGTGCAATGATTCACAGACGGGAACTAGAAGCACCAGTAGGTTTAACATGACTCTGCTGGTGTTACCAGAGGTAGCAGAAGCAGCAATAGCTGTCAGAAGCACCTGGTTTATGGGGTTTCTAAAGACGGTTTCATAGTATGAGGTGTTACCAGGTTAGACCTGCCTGCAGAAACATCTTTGCATTAGGACTGGAAAGGTCAACAGAAAAGWATCATTTTCAGACAAATGAGCCTGCTGTGTTTTGAAGGTTTTTTTTTTCCTTCCCTCCCCTCTTCTATTTTCTACAGCAATTGTGGGTCCTCCTAAGCTCTCTTGGCTGCTACAGGGTCATARCCTTGGCATAAACATCACCATGCCACTCACTCCATACCGAAGGAGAAATGGTTCTTACAAGCCTATCAACAAAGTCCTATGGAGCCTGCAGTACAAGCTGGACCTTTATGAAGAGGATGTACTCACCCAGCAAGTATGTGCTGGAGAGAAAAGGGCTTTCCAACTACATGGCAGGGGCAAGCAAGGCTCAGAGGGCACAAGATTTGCAAAAGCTTTTCTGATGCAGAAAAATGGAGCTTTTAGAAGGATGCTTTTGAGTCCTCCTCTAGATGCATTGTCTTAGCAACATCTGGGCCTCAGACTGATGGCCCCCATAAAGTTGTRGGGGTTGCGCAGGTAGTTCAGCCACCCATCCTGCCAGAGCAATGCCTGCTGCTGGGAGAGAGACACCCTCACGGGCAATGGAGCAGGCCAGGCTTGCTTTCCTGATGTGCAGAGATGGGGAGCTGGAGAGATGAAACTTGGAGGTCTGGGGATCCCTTTCCTCTTCTAGACTACACGAATAAGAAAAGAACTGTAACAATACCAGCTRGGGTGAAAGCATGCGTTGGCTATAAAAACAAATGTACTTTGGGACCTGTGCCAGCCACTAAAGGGCTCCTGGAGTGAAGAAATAAATCCCGAAGACTCTGATGAGTGGGACAGTAGGGTCTGTGCTCAGTACTGGTCCCATGATATTGAGGTTGATGGACATRCTACTTTCCATCTCTGGCTGTGTTTCCTAATGCCAATGAGCAGAGCTGTGCACAGACCTCTCCTGGCCCTATGGGAGGTATTACCAGGTCCCCTTAGCCAACCATCCTCCTTTCCCCCTTCCCCCCACCTTCTGTTCCAGGTGCCTTGTGAACAGAAGGGCAAGGAAGCTCACTGCATGTTCAAGTACTTGAAATCAAGCACCCAATACTGTGTCCGAACTGTGACAGTGGGCATGCGCAGGGAGCGGAGCAGGGAGGCTGCACAGTGCATCACAACACCAGCTCCTCCTGAAGGTGAGAGCTCTTTAGCTGTCTCAGCTGCTGTACTTCCATCTCAGGGCCCTAGTTCAAGACATGCAGATGTGTCAGAGGGAGAGGGACACACAACCTCTGGCCATTCTGGTCAAGTTTGGTGACCTAGCAGGACCCTGCGAGGACCCTTCCACCTCTTCTCTTGGAGGAAAATGCTCTCTTGCCATCTGACTTTGGCTTACCCTGCACCTCTTGCTTGGGTCATCCCAGCCTGTCATGGGAGCCCCAGGGAAAAACTGGCTTTGGGCACACTATTGGGGATGCCAAGTGTGGTTCCTCCAACTCTCAACCTGTTCTGATCCCCAACAGACTTTTCCCAGGTCCTCCTCGCCGTGCTGACTGCCGTCTTGCTGGTGCTGTGTGTGGCCGGGCTCTGCTTCTTCAGGCTGTATGTGTTTCTGAGGCCCTCGGAGACACGCATCCCAAATTCACTTGTGAGTGAACTATCCTCTGCTTCCTCCTCCTGTGCACCATGACTGAGCCAGGATTACCTGTGTTCTCAGCAAGCTTAGCACTTTCTTCCCTCCGCGTCTTGTATCAGCTTTTGGTGCCCTGGTACCTCACTTTGACCCATCGTTGCCCCAGGCCTCATATTGCATTGTAAGAGTTGCCGATGGATGCATCAGGCAGCTACAGGCCACACTGAAGAAGTATGCCTTGGGCAGCATGTAGCCTGGGAGTGTAGTCCATGGCACTAGGAGCCTCCTGCTTTGGAGACCACTGGCTTTGCTTGGCTGTGTACCCAGGTAGAATAGTATGGAGAAGAAGAGGGAAAGAGTAAAAAATGGTGGGGATGCTATCCTGGGGTGGTCAGTGGTCTTGCTGAGACATAGCCCCGTGCCACATTAATAGACTGCTCTATCCTTGGGTCAAATGCAGCAGTGAGAGAAAGCTTCAAGATGTATCCTGGATTACAGTTCTGTTGAGCTAATGCAAATGGACAACTAAATGTCCTGAATAAGCGGAACTGGTTTGTAAATCTCCACTTTCCATGGGAAACATCCCAATGGAAACAGTCCCAAGAACAGCCTTTCTCCCTGGGACCCAGTTCTTCCCAGTGTTCCCACTTCCCAGTGTTGATGGTGCTAGTCCTAGGAGTGCCAGCAGCCTGGTCTCAGCAGCCTTTTGAGTGCTCCACATGTGCAAATGGCCATGCCCAGCTGTGTGAGCTGAGAAGCACTCCATGCCATCATGGAGAGGACTTGACAGGCTTTTCTACCTGCYCTGGCCCAGTTTGGTCACAGTGCCCTTTGCTTTCCTGTTCAGTTGGCTTCTCTGTGGGGATTGCTTGTGTCTTTGAGCAGACAGGAGCTCTTCAGCAGCACCTGATGCTTGGGAAGTAGCTTGAAAAGCAGCAACACTGAAGTTTCAGCAATCTCAGACTGATTGGTTTGTTGCTTGTTTTCCGGCAGGCTATTCTGAATGAGGAGTTGACTGTGAACACCAAAGTGCCCACCCTTGAACTTGAGGGGGACTCATTCACTCTGCTCTCACTGGCTGTGCTTCTCTCCCATGGACCATCTGCAGCTGAGCAGAAAAAGCCCCAGGTTCAGCTGCTCCATGGAGGAACCTTTTCCATGGAGATGAGTGGCTACTGTGCCAATGGATTTAGGCCAGACTGGCCAGAAAGCGAGGCCCTGTCCTTTGTCCCTAGCCAGCTGGAGCATGTCTCAGACTCAGGGGCCTCCTCACCCCTGGAGGGGTTGGAGGAGGACAGGGAAGGGGGTGATGTGTTGACTTTGCCAGCCCAGCTGCCTAGTGGCTCATGGGCCCRTTTGGAGCAGCCAGTGCTGGCAGAACTGAATGGTAACAGTTAYAGGGATGAGGAAGACTACCAGACATCTGAGATGTGGCTTTCCTTGCACCTCCAGCTTTATTCTAAATGCCAATGCCCACTCTTGGGAGCAGGCAGCAGCGTCTCTCTGACTCCACAGCACACAAGTTTTAGCCAAGAGGACCTAAAGGAGAACTTTGGCACAGCGGAGCCATGCTGCCAGCCACAGGTACCACTCAGCTCTGTGAAGCTGCCGGCCGAAGAGGAGGAGAGAGGCCAGCTYTTCACTGCCCTCTGCCTCTTGCATAGCCACGGGGCTGAGCCAGAGCTGGGTGACAGCGACACACAGCAGAATGACTCGAACCAGGCAACACCAGGCTGGCAGTGCGTCCCTCTGCCCAGTTCCTGTGAAGTGCCCTATTCRCCCCTCAGCATCCTGCAGGCAGCCACCTTCTCCGGCTATGAGATGCATCCCTTGGTCACCAACGAGCCCCAGTGTAAAGAAAGGGTGTAACAGGAGAGCAGGATGCATGCCTGCTGTCAGGAGCCAGATAGCAGCATTAATGAGCAGCTCTGGTGGATGAAGAAACATTACCCAAAGCTGACCCAGCCATGATGGAGTGCTTGCTCAGACATGTTCATGCCTCTTTGGGGCTGAGACTGGGCCAAGAGTCCCAGGCAGACAAGTATAAGCATGCTCTAGGACCGGCTGCCATGGAAAGATGTCAACATCTTTTGAATTTCCCTGTTAATTTTTGGTTCTTCATGTACACACATATATATGTGTATATATGTGTGTGTGTATGTGTGTATATATATGTCTTATATATATATTTTTAGCAAATATGTATGTAAATATATAAAATAAACTTTTTCCATTATGTTACAGAGGGTTTTTTTTTTTTTTTTTTTTTTTTTTTTTTTTTTTTGCTTGTCTGGCATAGCTCTGGAAATACTGATTGTGCACTGGAACTGTTTTTAAATGACTAATTTATTATGGGAAAGTCTCTTCCATGCCTTTTTGTTTCTGACTTAGAAAACCAGTGCAGCTTTGTTCAAGCAGTATCTGGGAAAGGTGACAGGAAAACTTGGGGCTTCCCTGGGAGGAAATTTTGCCTGTGGCTAGTCTGTGTGTTGTTGTTGCCTGGGAACAGGCTGGTACTTTAGCAGCTGCAGAATAGTTTTCCGATTCCATCTGCTACAGCTGGGGCATTCTCCTTTTGAGTAACCCTGCCCTGGGGTTGCTCCCTTGGGTATACTGGCGAGGCCGTGGCTGCAGCTAYGATGGCGAGGGGAAGCCCTGATTCCTCCGTGTCTGGCAGCATCTCACCTTCGTGTTGTAGGGGCCAGGACGAGCAGATCTGAGCTCTGGGGGATAAATCAAGAGATTCAAGCTGAGTCTGGGAATAGGTGAGAAATCACTGCTGTTCAGCACCCTGGCACCTACTGCAGCTGGCAGAGCTGCCAGCCCAGCGAGCGACACTTTGGGGAAGCTTTCGGGTGAGCGCCTCACCTCCCTGGCCCTCAGCCATGGTGGAGCTGCACCAGGTTCCTTAAGTGCTGCAGCGCTTTCTAGTCCAGGTTCCCAGYCAGTCACCCCTCCGACAGCCCTGCGCAGCTCCCCAGCTGTGCAGCAGCCCCATCGCTGAGGTGACTGTGCCCTTCCTGCCCATGAGAAGTCAGCCTTCCTCTTTCCCTGCTGCTGGGGCTGGCTGATTCATCTAGAAACCYGTAGCACACTGGCTGCGGTTTTCTGGCAGCTGAGCGGGGACAAGGGGCAGCCCCTGCCTTGCGGCTGTGCAGGGCACCTTGTCACCTGCGCCCCGCGTCGCACCCCGTGCTCCACACCATCCCCTCCAGGACAGGGGATGAGGCAGTCTCAGGGCACGTGCAGACGTTGAGGGTGTCACTGAGGGTGATACAGATAGGATTTCTCAAAGGCATCCAGGAAATCAGGAGCTGTTCCAAATTCCCTGCATTCCTACCTGAGAAGTAAACAGAGTGGAGTGGGAGTGGCTGGCTCTGCCAGTGTTTGAGAGCTTTTTCCTTTAGCTGGAAATTGCTACGTTAGAAACATGTTGTCAGCCCTAGGGGTTATTTTTTACTTTGGACCTGTTCCCTCCAGCTTAATAGCTACTTCTTGACTGGGAGAAGAATGGAAACTGCTCAGATACTGTTAGCCACCTGGTCTGGGAAGGATGGCAGCATGCTTCAGAAGAAGCTGCTAGTGCAGTTTACCATTTCTAAATTCCTCTGAAAAAGCCCAATGCTAAATGTGTGCATCAAGCCATGATGGGCATGCAAGAAGCTGGAGCCARCATGCAGCATGAAGTGGTATCAGTGCAAAATACTTGGAGATTCCCCCTCCCCCCCCAGGTTAAAGCATGTCCCAGGGGCCCTGATCACAGGCCTGGATTTTAAGATCAATCATCTATTGTAGTGTCACTCTTGTCCTTGCAGCAAATGGTTAAAATCCCAATTGCTGCACAAGGGATTGCCTCTCCATCTAGCCATTTTCTGGGACTGTCCCCATAATGATGTTCTCAGGTCACCTTGACTTTCACACCTGGCCCTGAARTGGGCAGGGGATGAGGTTTGCTGTGCTAGTGAGCTCAGCTGCTTTGATCGCAGCTGTATGAAGGTAGTAAGGGGGTCTCTGTGGCTGCCCCGGTCCTGGGGACAAGAAAGCCTTTGTGCTTTTCCAGCACAAATGGAAACCAAGCCCAAATGCCATCAGCCTCTCAGTTTGGTGAGAAGCGCTCGTCTCTAACACCCCTGCGTTGTGCTGGGGAGGGGGGATCTCCAGCTGTGCTCGTCATACTGAAACCCTTCTTTGTGSTAGGGCTGTGTGCTGCGTACTTCCTCCTGGGTTGAGGTGTCGAGAGTGGAAAACTGCCAGAGCTGGGCTCGGAAAGTCAACTGGCCCTGAGCGCAGAGGCAGAGCCCGAATGTGATCTGCTGTTGTTGTGAGACACACCARTCCCAGTGGTGCTTGGGATTACCAGGAGCAGAGACCGCGCTATAGCCACGATCAGGCATAGCCTTCCCCTGGGAAGTGCTCCCAGAGCAGGTCAAGGAGGTGTCCTCTGCCCTGGCAGAGAGGAGGGCAGCTGATCAGCAAAAGCTCTGTTAGTTATAATCAAGGACATGTAGGCTAGAAAATAGCCTGAGTTGAATTTTTAAAGAAAAAGGAAAGAAAAGGTCCTGGGAGCTGCTCAGAGGGACATGTGTGTTACCCATACACTCTATTTCCTTCTGACATTTCAGGCTCAGTACGAACAAAAGAGTTTCATTTTCCTTAATTTGGGCAGTGGCTATCATATGCTATGCTGTTTCTTTCTTCTTTTTTTGATAGAATGAAATTTTGGGCATGAATATATGACATTGCTCTGGATCACATGAAATGGCCTTTTTAATTTTCAGGTGTTTAAAAAGCAAACCAAAATGCCAGGTCAAAATTCCCACCTTACTAAAGTTAAGCAGACTTCAGAGGAGATGGCAATTTGGGACAAATACAAGAGTGGAAGCACTGCAATCTGCAAATGCCTGAGCAAAATGTTCCACCCCTACCTCCCCTCCCGCCATCCCAATGATTTTTTTTTTTTACTTGAAGGTTTTGAGGCAATTGAGCTACATCTGTGACTACTCTGCAAAAATTTGCACAGCCAAAACCATGTGCCTGCTTTTGCCAAGGTCTGTTGTCCGGTGGTTGTGCTATCTGGTTGGTGGATGAACGGCAGCATCACAGTAGATGGGAGCWGCAACCCTGGGAATTTATTGAGTGCAGCTCCCGTCCAGGACATTTTCTTCCTGAAGAATTCCAGAGATGCATTCCCACTTCTACTTTGAGACCTCCAGGAATGGAGAATCTGCCCTGCTCTTTCCCCACAAGCGGTCAGAGTTTTCCCCGGTGACTCATCACACTTTTCCTTTTTGTGGTTTCTTGTCCCATCCCTAGAGAACAGCTTATTTCCCTTCAATATTCCTCTGCATCTTCATYCAGTTTCTTTTCTAGTCTAACCCTTTGATCCTTTTGGTCTGACCCCATAAGCTGTGTTCTTTATACTTACAACAAAATGCTGAGCTCTTGCAGAGGTGCTGGACCTCCCTGAGATTCGATCTGGACTCTGACTGGGTTTGCTTTGGCCGTGCATGGGCCCACAAAACAGTCTGAGTGACAAAAATATTTACAGCTGGCCAAAATCACAACTGCAGCCTGGGGTGAGCCCAAGAAACCACATTACATCTGCATCAGGTAGTGCTCATGTGCGCACCATTCACCAGGGAGATGGATAATGCCGRGTTCTCTTCTCACTGGTGGTGTTCAGCAGATGCTATCTTTGTACTTTGAGTTCAGGTCTGGAACAGGGCAGTGATGTGGTTACGTTTTTACCTCCAGGATGCTGACTGCAGCCAGTGATTTTAGTAAAAGATGCTCTGTGTCCTCACACAGCAGATCATAGGAAAAATCGAGTCGGAAGGGACCTTGTCAGGGCTTTAAGCCATCCTCCTCTCARAGCAGGTTCACTGGTGACATCAGGCCTTTTCCTGTCTGGACTTGGAAACCTCCAAGGATGGAGGCTAAACATCTCTGAGCATCCAGCTGCAGCACTGGACTGCCCTTGATTGTCAGGAAGTRTTTGGCCAGTGAGATGAGTAGTTTGGGGCCCTTGTTCAGGAGCGAAGAGAGATTACATGCTAAGGGCTCACACTCTTCCATCATTCATTATGGTGTGTGGGCACCATCCCCTCTGTGCTTCACAGTCTGTGATGTGTCTCCAGGTCACAGGCAAAACCCTAAGTAYGTGGACTCTGTTTGACTGACCACCTCATATGCAGCAGTGCCAGCGGGGCAGCCAGCCCCACCACTGCTCTTGATCGTCATTTCATGGTTGCAGGGAGTTTTCRAGGAGCCATTCAAGGCTGGCTGGTRCAACAYGAGCCAAGATCTGGGCTGTGAGCTAGGAGGTGCTGGCCTGGGATGGTGGGCTGAAACTGGCTCCCATGACTGCCTCGTTGTCTGATGTGATAATTGCTAGTATTAGTAGTTCATCTTCACTGGTTAGTGGAGAGTGGTTGAAAAAGAGAAGTAGCTCATAGGCTGCCCACATGATGATGATGATGCGCCCTTTGCACCACARCTCTCAGTTATGTAGAGGGATGTCTGAAGGGATCCCAACCTGCCCAGAGCCTGAAGAGGAGGCTGAGATTGTTTCGGGATGCAGCCAGCTTTTTTTATAATAATCGGTCATGAGGCAGGGAAGGGAAGGAAGGGGAAGGAGAAGAGGAAAGGGAAGGGAAAGGGAGAGGGGATAGGGAAGGAGAAGTGAAAGAGGGAAGGAAAGGTGAAGGAAGGGAAGGGGGAAGAAAATTCTGAATTTCTGGCATGAGATCACCATGGGTGACTCAGGTGAGCCACCCTTCAGCAGCGGGGCATCACCCAAACCCAGAGGGTGATTTAAGTAATTGAATAGTCCCTGTTCTCTATGGCACAGAATTAGTAACAGTGGAAAAAGACAAATGATCGTGACATTTCAACATAGCATTTTAGCAGCTGAATTTTCCAAGTTGAAGTGAGAAGAGTTTTTGCACCCTCCGTCTCTACTGGAACCACTATCAGAGGTGTGAGTAACTTGCAGAGCTTTCCGGTGCAATGGTGAGAAGGTGCCATGCTTGACCGGACACTGAATGCCTGGCACGCCTGGACACAGAGCAGCTGCTGACCTGCTCCCACTATGTACGGGTTGGGGTCTGAGGATGTGAAGTGTGTCTGGCCTATTTCCTGCTTTGAACACTATCTTTCCAGGTGCGAAACATTTTAGCAGGATGAGATTGTACTATGTGATAGAGTGGTGTGCAGGAGCAGATTCCCAGTCCCAGCCAAGCCTGTGTAGCAGGAGGAGGCGACTGCCTGTTCATGTGCCTCAGAGCTGTGTGTTTTTCCTCCCTTACTCTTGCAGGGTCATGCTTACGTGTGAGCCTGGCTCCAGCCCTGTGCTGGAGGCCTGCAGTCTTGCCTTTCACAGGAAGGYTGTGCTGCCATGTGCAGCTACCTCATCCCCACAGCAGTGCTTCTAGCCTGGGGAGGTAGGACAAACTCCCTTGCAGAATAGTTTGCGTTAGTAAGAGCTAAAGTCGTCTGTCTGCAGAAGGTCTGGGAGCAGCTGAMCATGAGTCCTAAGAGGCCACCTGTGTCCTGGGGCTCCAGGACCTGGGGGCTTGGTCTAGGCTTAACGTCCATCTCAGCCCTGCAGAGTGCATCATCGTGGGGGTCAACCACTGTAGTATTCATGCTGACCAGGACCTAGAGCCACAGTGCCATGCCTGAAGGTATTCACCGTGGAGGCTTGTGAAATCTCTGACTCATTGTAATCGATAGGTTTGTTCCCACCTGCTCTTTGTGCTATTGTCTGTGTTTTAAACTTCCGCTGGTACCAAATCAAAGCAATGAGGGGAATGCAGCTGAAAACAGCTCTTTCTTAGAAATAGTAGTTTTAGGACTCTTCAAGAGGGTATTTTTTATTACTAATTCTCAGAGAGCTGAGTTGCCAGTCTGTTCCAAATTAAACTGTAAAAGTATTGGAGAGGGGAAAATTTCTATGCGGGGGCCAGCGGGACTTTTGCAACGACAGATAGGAAACACAATACCTAATAAACATGAGGGAGATGACAGCTCCTGAAATGACAGGGCAAAATTAAGCACTAATAATCAGGCTACCAGAACCAAAATAAAAGGCCTGCTAACCGTTGAAGGGGGGTAGCGGGTGGCAGAGAAGCAGAGATCTGTGTCTTGGGCTGGAGCCCATCCCCCGGAACTCCTGTGACCCTGACAAGTAGGTAGGTGCTTACCCACTCTCCATCCTGCCCATCATTTCAACTGCCACAGCAGTGCTGCCGCTCTGGGGGCAGCTTATGGTCTATCAAGGTTTTCAGGAGCCTGGCTTCCTGGCCTTGGAGCCGTCTCCAAGTGCTGTCCTGCATGAGCTCATGTATCTTGCAAGGTTTCCTTGGACAGGCTAGAGGGGGTGGACCACTGCAGGTGGTCTCTCACCAGAGRTTCCTTGCTCAGTAGGTATGCTGTGCACAGTCAACGCCTGCTGCACCTCCTTAGTGTTTCCTRTGTGCCTATCCACCGTTTTGTCTGTGCTGTGTGCACTTCCCATCTCCCTGTAGCGAGCTCTGGCCTTGGATGRGTGCCCGGCCCAGATAAATACTCTCGAAATCTCTGGGGTCTTTGCATCTTGGCAAGATTATATTTGCAGCAGAYCTTCTTCAGACTTACCCTCCCCATTCTTGAACTCAGAGCTCCCCAAGCACTGGCCAGATTAAGCCTGGCCCAGGGTCTTTGCAGGGGGCTGGTGGGACTTCTGCACTGCGGAGAATAGCAATGGGGATGTGCAGGAAAGGCATTTTCCACTGCTGTGCAGCCCTGCAGTTTGTACCCATGGGACTGGGATGACTCTGCTGGGTGCTTGCATCGTAACAACTGGACAGGCCCAGTGGGTGCCTGAGGTGCGCCTGCTACGCTAAGTGCAGAAAGGGACATGAAAGCAGGAGCATGTGCTCCAGWTGTAGTATGCACTCTTCCTGCTGGATGAAGATGGACACAGAGAAGGATCCAGGTCTGGCAATGTGGGACCTGTGGTAYAAAAATGTAGTAGGCACCCCTGGAGGCAGAGTGCCACCAGCCTATGAAGCAGGTAGAAGAGTGAAGGACTGGGACCARTATTAATAATGTTGTTTTTATAGAGACTTATGACTGTGGGTTACAATTCTTGCTCAATAAGGCCCTCTTATCCAGCCATCCTTGTGAAGGGCTGAGATGCTTTCATGATGGCTCCGTGCCTCCAAATGTGTCATTGGCTTGGCATGGACCAGCAGTGTCAGAGCTTTCCTCCTGGACCTGATAGTTCAGGCCAGAAAGGCTTCCCGGTCCTTTGCATCTGGGCTGCAGTTAACTCAGGCCATTGGTTCTTGCTTCATCTCTCCCTGCACTCTGCAGGTTTGCTCCTATGTAAGGCCAGCAGATCAGGACACTGAGGAAATTCAGAGCTTGACTCAGCCATGATGCCTACTASAAGGTGGAAAGGGACTGTGGTGGTCCCAGAGGCTGGAGATCAACAGGAAGCTGTGGAAAATACATTTGGAGCACCTGTATGGARAGGGYTGCAGGGCTAAGGAGTTAGGGGGAGACATGGAAAGCTTGAGCTGGACTGGTTGGTTCAGAACTGAGTGATTTCTGACAAGGCAAGAGCTTTACTGAAGCTCAGTAGGCCTGGATCCAAGTGCTGAGTGCCCATGGATGATGGTGAAGCCCAGGTCACCTTTGGTGTGAGTGTTYGGGCTGGGAGGCATGTGCTGGAGGGCTTTGGGGTTGGGCTTGTTGCAGAGCTGATCTATTTCTGCTCCATGTGTTGGTCTAGAAGAGCACTGATTTGGGGACTTGTGAAAAGGATCTGGGCCTTCAGCATGTGCTGTGGATATTCAGGTCAGCTCTGCTGAAGCTGAGGTGACGGAGCTAGGAGTTGCCCAATTCTTCCACCAAGTCCCATTGCTCTACTGGACAAGTTTTTCTGCTTTGGTTCAAAGGAACTGCTCAGCTCACCTCTACTCTTCCGAGCAGAAAGCTTGGACATGATCTATGAAATATGACCTGGGCCTTGTGCTGCACACATTCCTGATGCAGGAGTCTACCTCCTGCAATGCCAGAGTATTTCTGGACACAGAGCTGGCTGGCTTGGCTCAATGGCCTTCAAACTCTCCTTGCACTGCTTTGGGCACACAGTTTTGTAGCTCTCAGCCCACTGAGACACCTCCTGCCCTTAGTGATACACAGTACAGATAGAGCTGCCCTTTGAGACTCGATGCATGCAGTTCYGCATAATACACACATTAGTTCACAGAGGTCATTTCCACACATGGCTCATGTATAGTTCCTCACCTTTCTGGACTAGCAGGTCTGCCCTTAAACAAGTGGTCTCCATGCTCCTTCAGCCAAATGACCCTGCAGATCAGAAATGCTACATCAYGGTGGTGAAATATTTGCAAGCCTTTAAACACTCGAGCTCCTTGAAAACGTTTATCCAGCCTGAGATTCTGCAGGACTTGCCAGAGTCTGCTAGTCARCCATGATGATAAAAACACCAGCCTCTTATCTCTATCCCTTACAGTARCCTCCTTTCCAGGCTGCTGATCCTGCAACCAAAGCTGTTGGTTCACAGCCACCTGCTTGAGGAAGACAGAAATGTCTGTGCCTGCTGGGCAGACACCAGAGAACCAAGCTGTTTGCTTTAAACTAAGTAGGAGTGGAGAAGAGGGGTGTTATACAGACAGGGTAGACAACAAAACACAAGTTGGGTTGAGGGGGCCTCCAATGGATGCATGCAGCTGGGAATGTGTGTTTGGGACACGGCTGTGGGCGACCTCCGTACACCCTTCCTGGGAAACCTGCAGGCATGACCACCTCTTTGAAATGCCTGTACACCAATGCATGCAGCATGGGGAACAAACAGGAGGAGCTGGAGATCTGTGTGCGATCGCAGGGCCATGATCTCRTTGCAATCACGGAGACATGGTGGGATAGCTCACATGTCTGGACTAGATGATCTCCAGAGGTCCCTTCCAACCTTACTGATTCTATGATTCTATGGTTACCCACAATACGAGGTATCACCTTGACTGTCTTAAAGGTAAACACAAACACCATTGTTTTTATAAACAGTGAAGCAAAAAGAGTTACTGAAAATTAGCTCCTGAAATACTTTTCAGTGAAGGGCTTTGCTAACTGGTCTTAGGAGATCAGTAACTTGAAAGATGGTACACAAGGTGTATTATGTTCTAGCCCAGTCTACTGGAGGGGTATATTTGGGTCATAAAGCAGTACGTCACACTAATCTTCCAGACTGGAAATAAATGTGGAAAAAAGACACAGAGACCTTGGTGCACAGGTACTTTGGCAGCCATCCYGAACCCTAGTGGTGCCATTGACACAGAATTGATGTAGATGCAATTGGATGGATATACAAACAGTTGAATGAGATGCTCTAAATGCATGGGTACATCAACTGAAATAGCTGGAAAGCCAATGCATTCACCATCTGAACTAAGGAAGAGTCGAGGGACAGTTTTTTGGAGCTGCTTTTCCCTAATACAATCTCTTCTGCCTCTCACCATCTCACCCAGCCTCTTGGAGGCAAGGTGTTGGTGTAAACATAGAGAGCATCACTGTCCTACAGGCTGCAGGAGGCAGTCAAACTCCACTCCGAGCAATCATAGAATCGTAGAATCAGTAAGGTTGGAAGTCTTCAGTCTTCTCTCCCCCAGGCTAAACAGGCCCAGCTCTCGCAGTCCTTCCTCATATGGCAGATGCTCCAGCCYTCTGATCACCTTCGTAGCCCTGCGCTGGACTCTCTCCAGTAGCTCCATGTCTCTCTTGTACTGGGGAGCCCAGAACTGGACASAGTACTCAAGATGAGGCCTCCCCAGGGCTGAGTAGAGGGGCAGGATCACCTCCCTCGATCTGCTGGCAGCACTCTTCCTAATTCACCCAAGGATACCATCGGCCTTCCTGGCCACAAGGGCACRTTGCTGGCTCTGGCATGGACTCCTGCCAGTGCCATCAGTCACAGTCTGCATCCCCTTTGGAAATTCCAATCTGGGCAGAGCCTCCAGACAGGTCTACTTGGTTCATGCATGTTCAGGCACAGTGTAACTGGTGTAAAATGGAATGTAACTGACTTGCAAAGAAGGGCTATGGTCCTCAAAAAGCCTTCTGGGCTGAAATTCTTGTGAGATGACAAATGTGGTCCCTGTTGCACCAAGCTAACATCCCAGTCTGAAATCTGCCACCTTCTCCCTGTGATCTTGCTCATACTTTCTACCCATGTCCCTTTGTCATGTCCTGACAGTAGAATTGATGAATCTGCTTCAACGCTTTTTCATTGTACTGCATGAAACCTGACATTCAGGGAATAGGAACAGATGAAAAACAGCCTAGATGATATAGATTTTGTCAGGAGAAAGATGCCAGCTCACTTGTGTATTCAGTTAGGATGGATGACCATTTTGCCTCATCCGTCTACAACTCTGATCTGTGTCTGACACATAGGGATGTGCAGACAGAAGTAATTGTCTCCTGTTAATGTGCCYTCAAGCTGCCTCATGAAAAACGAGAGTCTGTGTCGAGGACTGCAGACACTGTCAGCTTTTCATGGTCAGCAGGGTCATGGTCAGCAACAAAATAGCTGTTGGGCCCCCAAGCATTCTGCACAGTCTTTTCCAGTAMAAGTTCAGCAGTGTCCCCCCACGAAAGCAAAGGACTGAAGAAATGGAGAAATATGGGTCTCCCATCAAAATTTCAAATGGACTTCCTCATGGCACTGCTGAAGCAGGCACTGTCCAGCCTGGAGGAACGTACCTTTTAGTGGTAAAAGGGGACTAAATGAAGCTTTATGTCTCCTCTCCCCCATGAGTAAGACTCAAGGTTGATTTATAGCTCCTGGGAGCTTAAACTTCTTCTTGTGTTTGTCAGACTCTTTCTTACTTCTTCACGTTTTCTTACATCTGTCAAATTATTCCTCACTGCTCTCAGCCAGCGTGACACTGTGAGTGAGGGTGAGAGATGCTGTCGCAGCAAAGATGGCCTGTCCCAGGTCACAAAGGTGACCGGTTTCAGCCGGATTTCTTTAAATTAAACCTCTTAGGCAAAGTAATTTAAATAAATTACTGACAATTAGAGTATGCTGACATTTTATAGTAGTTTGAATGTGAAGTTTGTCAGTAAAATGCAAAATCAAATGGGAACTGGAGAAATCTGAATGCAAAAAAAAAAAAAAAGAAAAAGAAAAAGTTAGTTCCTGCCAATTCTTCCTCTTCAGGTCCCCGTAGTGAATGAATGAGGATCGAGGATCTGGCTCTGCACCTACAACTTTTAAGTGTAGATCATATCTGTACTACTGTCTCAGGAAAAGCATTTTTCAGGCCATGTCTCTAGGAGGGACATCGACTGCAAGTCCTCCCATCATCAGCTGCCTTTTCTCAAGAGGGAAAAAGCATGTGTTTAAGCTGAAAACATCCAGACTTTAGCACTGACTGTGAATTGCACAATGAGCACATTTTTGTGAAACCAAGCAAGAGTACTTTCARTGATGTGCAGCGACTTACTGGCCTGGACATTCGCAACCTACGGGGGCTGGGGCTGCCAGAACTCAGACACCAWGTGAGTTTTGTCCTCCTCTGGAAGAGGGAATTTTACTATCAGCTTATGAGAGAAGGAGACAGCCTCCTCTGAACACCAGCAAGGCCAAATACTGTCTTAGCAAGGAAGCTCCAGCTGCTGCTGTCTGTTGAGGAGGARCATTATATCTTACCTGATCCTGTCAGAGAATGGGGCACCTGGTACACATCAGCTTGAGATGCCTTTGCAAGGAAGACTTTGTCATTGTCCTGGTTCTGCCATCAGAAGGGAAAGTGGTTGAGGATATGTGGTGACCTTTGGGGAGCAATGTCGTGTGAAAAGGAAGAGTGGTTCTCGATGCTTTGTCCAAATGTCATCCCCCTTGTCCTCTTCTGATCCCTGTTCAGCTTTGGCCAGACCTAGCAGGGGCATGGTTAGCCTGTAAAGCCTTCCTTTGCCATTCCTCCCTCAGTGCAGCAAAGCCATGGTAAACAGTGGTGTTCTTTGAAATCCCAGTGAAGCATTTGTCAAAGCTCCTTGTCAGGCATGATCAAGCAAAGATCAAATTGGGGAGAGAGYACAGCCAATTGTCTCTTGTCATTAGGATTAATGGCTAACTCAGAAGACAACACAACACACCTGATGATAGCATATTGATTACAGAAAGTTGACAGAGGCTGGAGGACATAAAAGAGAGCCTCTTCACACTTCATCACTTACACACTCCTGGGAAATTGGTCACCAATTCGAGAAGGACAGAAGATGCCTTCCCAGATGTTGGTAGTCACCTTGGCAGTACTGTTGGAGGCTTGCTGCATTAATGCTTACCCTGTCTACCCTGAAAGCAATGGGGTCCAAGGTAAGGGCAACTAACCTGCATGTTTGTGCTTGTAACCCAGGTGGGGTTTTTCCTTGTGCACCACCTTATGGCTGGCACTGACTGCTGGCTCAAATCATTTGGTCCATGCCTAATGTTTCATGTGAATTTGGCTGCTCTGGACATGCACAGCAGTGCAACTTCCTTCTGCCCTTTTCTCTTTGGGCAGAAAGGTCTCCTGGCCTGGGAAGAGGTTTCCCTGGTATTGTTTGGAGTACATCCAGTAGAGTTCAGTAGTTAGATCCCTAGGGTGACCAGGTTGAGCAAAAGAAGACTAGCCTGTTCCTAAGGGACTGCTTTGGTTGTTGTGATCTGCAGACAGCAGAGTTTGGGCGATGTGTTCAGGTATTCTGGGATGAGAAATGCAATTGCCCTGGCAGTTAGTCAGTCCRGAGTGTACAGACTAAACAGCTCTGTAGACTCACTACTTTTCTGACTCCCTCTGTGGAAATGAGGAAATCACAGCTCATGTGCAAAGCAGGGTGTAAACGTCGAGTAGCCTTTGGGATTGGGCGAGCTCTGTTCACAGTCACTGTGAGAGCTGGCATCTCAGTGCTGGCTGCCTGTACAGTGTGTTGGAGGCTCTACCGCTGCTTGGTACCCTGCTACGTGGTCACTTCATGCAGGTCTGTGCCCCAAGGGAACTACAGGTAGCAGAGCCCACGTCTGCTAGACTTGGGGGCCAATGACACCATYTGCATCTAAAATTACACCTGAGGGAACCCTTTCCAAAGGGGATGTCTATGGTCCTGGTCTGCATGTGCTAATATTGACCCGTGAGTAAAACTTGCCTAGACACAGCAGGCCTCCTGGTGTGGGAGACGAGGTCATTTTGGTAGGGAGCCTGAGCTCTAGAAGAAAGCATGAGTTCAGCCCTATATCTCAGAGATTTCTGCAAGGCAGCAGAAACTGATAAGTGCTTGCACTCATGCTCTGATCCTGCCATGAGATCGCGACAGTGGAACCTTGCATAGCCCACACAAGCGAGCTCTAGCTGAGGCATGTTGTTCAGCGTTTCTGAGAAACAAGCAAGCACATGGGCTCTTCATGTCACTTGGCTGACTCATGGGGACTTCTGAAACTGCATTAACTTGGCTTTATGTCTGAGGCAAGGATCTGAGCAAAATTCTTGGGATTCTTCAGTTCCCAGAGCCTGTGATCCTGCAGAGCTCAGTGGGAGCATCCTGTGGGGTTGTGTACGGGCTCAGCAGACACTGGAAGAGCTATGGACCAAAGGGAAAGATGCTGGAAAGCACCAGACACACACAGTGGTTTCTAATTAAACACAGTTAGACAACAAGAGTCATTAGTTTTCAACATTCACCTAACATTTCTTCCTATAGCGGCTTAGACTCTCTTTTCCTCAAAGCAATGCAGACAGGCTGTGAGACAAGCTCACTCGGGCAGGATTTGTGCTTACRTTACCTGACCCCCTCATAAAGGGAGTCTGGATTTAACCCTTCCAATTTCCACCAGTGCAGAAAGCTGGCTAAGTAAGGCTTAGCAAGGCACTGAGGAATGCTGCCAGCCATCCTCCAAGACTGAGGTGCTGTCAGAAGGCTCTTTTGTGATAATGGGAGCCCCAGAAGCTAATGGCAACCCTTCCTCACCCACCCACTGTGGTCATGCTGAAGGCAACACAGAGTAATTCATTCTCCCAGGCTGMGAAGGAGCCTTGCTCGCAGCTGTCTCACAGACTAGCATTTTGACTCCCAGCCCAAGCCAGCATTCCTTTGCCAGAGGAGGAGACAAAGATCCCCAGTCTTCCTCAAACAATCTACCTTTCACTCTTGGGAACCGTAGTCAATGTTGTGTTCAGGCTCTCAGTACCGCTGCCCAAGGAGCAGGCAAAAGGAGCTACTTTGTCCTTGGCACTGTCTCCTCCTTCGAGCCAAACTTTATGCTGACAGATTTTAACCTGGCTGACAGTTCAATTGACTTTGTGGCTCACAGAAAGCCTTTGACAGGGCTCTGGCCATTCAGGAACATCAGTTCAGCTCTGCCTTCACCAGGGGAAGGAATGAGACATGTCTGGAAAGTGGGTCAGGGCCAAGCTGAGTCCTGGGACTCAGGATCAGCYGGACCAGGATAGAGCTAGAGTGGGGGCATGTGCAGACAAAGGTAGACAGTGGGATGCTCTTGAAAAGAAGAAGGCCTACATCCAGGACAAAGGAGTGCCACAGGTTAGAYGGCCCCAGGGAGCATGGAGAGAAGTAGATGCTGGTGCCATGTCCACTCTTCCTCTCTCCTTCTCCTGAGACATGTTTCCTTGGCTCCTGCCCATCATGYAAGACTTGCAGCCCCTGCATGCTCATGGCTTTTCATACGTATCTGTTTTTCTTTTTTCAGGAAATAAAAATGCTCTCCGGGAAGATGTCCCTGACCGCCTGGTGGGTAGGGCATGCTGCCTTGGCTTTGGGGCAAGTGGTCAAGGGGTATACTGCTGGTCAGGAGAGTTCTGTGAGCCAGCTCCCCACAAGGTCCCAGAAAACCCTGTCCCTACGGACCTTTAAATTGGAGGCAGTCTGTTCAGAGGCCCATGYTGGTGCCAACACTGCTTCCCTCCTCAATCTGACAGGGAGGTGGGGGGTTGGGGGTTCATTCTGCTTGCTGAATGTGCATTGCACACATGACCCTCTGCCATGGCAGGTGGAAGACCTCAAGGCAGTTCTCTGGAAGATAGCGACAGTGAGTGAGCTCCAGAGCCAGGGATTTACCCAGGCAGACCAGGCCTCTCAACAACCCAACAAGAGAGGTGAGTGCTGGCTCCCAGTGGGTCCTGGGGTCCAGCTGCATGAGGTCACCGTGCTACAGTGGGCTGCTCTCATTTTACTCCAAACCAGAAMGTGCTCTGCAAGTGCTCTGCAAAGCATACACAGTGGTTGGGGGTCAGATGTGTGGTGGAGGATGCCCATTTCAGGGGGCAGAGTGTGTCAGTGGCCTGGGGTGGAGAGTACCCATTGCGTGGACTAAGGCAAAGCCACTCAGCTCCCAGGCTGGGCTCGTAGAACTGACTGCAAGACTGTACAGGAGTCCAGGAAAAGAGACGGACATCTCTCTCCATTTAATTTTTTCTGCTGTAGGTAAGCAGTGCTGCAGTCTCTTGCACAGGTGTCTTTTCCTTTCCTTTCCAGCTTGCTTCTGGAAATACTGTGTCACCAAATGAGCGACACAAGAAGAGCCCTGCCTGCCACCTGCCTGCCAGCCTGCTCCATGACGCCTCTACCCAAACAGCTGCCAGCTGGCCCCTCTGTGAGTGACCCTGCCTGGCCATCACACCACAGTGCGCTCTGGTTTCCACAGAGCAATSAAAGGTCTTCATTTCCTCATGATGGAAAAGGGAGAGGATCTGCAGCAGAGAAGGCATGTCATAGGGAAGGGGAAAAGACCCATCAGGGCCCAGGAGAGGGTGCCCCCCACAGCCACATGCCTATTGCCCTGCATATCAGATGATCAGTGGGGCAAATTGCAGTCACAGCAAGGCAGAGCTGCCACCATACCCTTGGAGGGGTTTGCAGGCCACCAGCAGGAGCCAAGTGCAGGAAATGGCACTGTGTAGAAAGGCAAAGCACTGTCACCTCCCTGAATAAACCTCTTGCAGCTGTGCACTGTGTCCTGGCTTGCTCCATCCCACAGTTGCTCCATCTCCACATCGTGAAGGGCCCTGTTTCCTCCTGTTGCAGTGCGCAGGATGTGGGTAGATCACAGTGAAGCACATGAGCATCCCAGGAAGGGAATATCTCTCCTGCAAGCAGCGCTGAAGTGTTGCAGGAGCCTCATGGCCACGTGCAGCCTGGTGATTCAGCAGTGCCAGGTTGGCAGGCTGTTGTGGGTTATGGCTTTGCCTATGTTAAAGCYCCAAAGAGCTTCCACCATGGGAAAGACCCCCTCCTTCTCTCTATCCACTGTAGCTGTCTCAGTGCCCTGCAGCCTTGGCCTGCGTGCAGACAACACACAAACAAGCACTATTAAAATAAAGTTTATTGCTGTTCTTAGTTTAAAAAAACAAACAAACCAAACAACCAAAACCCATTAAAAAAAAAAAAAAAAAAAAAAAAACAGTTCCCAAATCCAGCACTATCAGAAGCAGGTTTGCAAGGACACATCTTTTAGTGCAAAGAGGGAAGCAGTAGTGAGATTTGGAGGGTGATTCTGCCATCTCTCTGTGTCTCCACAGAGGCCATTACACTCGTATTACAGTATTTTTTGTCCACCAGCAAAAGGCTGGAGAGAGCTGGCTGAATTCATAGATGCTGGCAGGAGCCCTGGGGAGCTGGAGGTATCTGATGGGGGAGGATGGGAAGTCATGGCCATGCAGRACGACTTTTATTCCTCTTACACCAAAGATGCTGGATGGGAAGGGACAAAAAAAGAGCCAAGGGCAGTGGGCTGGCACCAAATCTGCCAGATATCTCCCACAAAAACAATGCTTCGCAGACCAGTTTTTGCCTGCTCTCTCAGGCTGACTGGTCCTGGGGTGTGGAAACCACATGAATGTCCTACCCTACAGCTCTCCAAATCAGACRCTTTCAGTTTTGGTGGGGATTGGGAATGTGGTGGTAGAACCGCATTTGCACATGGCTGCATCTCTCATGGTGTTAGGCAAGGTGAAGATAGCTTTTTTAGCTCGCAGGAGCCAGGCAGGACTTTACAGCCAGCTGCTTGTGTACTTAGGTGCTTTCAGTTCTTCTAGTATGCTCGGGAGGAATGCCCTGACACCAGTGAGGGTATGGCTGCACCAGGCTGGTCTGCAAGATCCCAGCAGATCCCTCTGCCCTGAGCCCTCTACAGAGCCCTCATGCATCTCCTTCCCAACCCATGGCATGTCCTGGCACTCTCACACCAAGCATCATCCCTAGCACCTACATGCCCCTAAAGAAGTATTAGATGCACATTGCAATTCTTTCCTTTAGCAGCAGGGGTAGTTAACTGCTGCAGTAAATTACTGAATGCAGATTCTCTAAGTGTCTTCAGGTCTAATGTGGATGCTTTAGTAGAAGRGACACCAGCCACAAATTCTACAGAAGAATGACTGGGTGGATTCAAACAGCTACTTTTCCCATGAATCTGTGATGGGCTGGTCACTTGGGTGCTTCTTCCTGAACATACAGGACTGCTCCGCCTGTGTGGGGCTAGCAATTTGGGTGGCAGCCATAGAGACCAGGGCCAGGCAAAGCAGGGCATTAGATGCTCATGCAGTTCCAGCAGTGGATGATATAGCAGTAGCTGGTAAGACTGTTTGGGAGATCTCATCTCTTTCATCAAGGGTGCCAATACAAAAGGCTAGTGCTCAGATTTTCCTATGATGTGTAGTTCCAGGCCATACTGGCAACCCCAGAAGACCTGTCTTTAGGAGGTGGGGAAGTAGTTGGAACCGCAGCCAGGTAGTGACCAGGACATACACATGCTGATGGCATATCAGGGCTGCAGCCAGCCGGCAGAGGAGGAGGGGACAGCAGCGGCTGTGAAGCAAGGCGTTGTTTCCAAAAGGCAGTGGCTAATGCCATAAACCCCCCTCCAAATCCTCTCTYAGCCAGGGTTTGGTTGTGTCAGGCCTATGGAGACAGAGGGGGTCTGGACAGAGGCAGTGCTGCTGGCATGCTTCCAGCAGCAGCACTAGGTCATCTTCTTGGCGACACTGGCGTAGGTGCGTTCTATCTCTTCATCCGCTGGGCACGTGTGGCTGAACTCATCGCAGGCGTAGGCGTTGTTCAGGTAGCGCCAGACACCTGTCATGTCCTCTGGGATCTCAAAGTCACGGTACTTCTTGGCTGCGATCTAGAGTAGAGGGAGCAGAGGAGAGAGAGGGAGGCTAAGACTCCCAACACTTCAGAAAGATTTGCTTCCCAGCTTAGCAGGGACAAGTAAGGGGCCTCAGGCCCCCTGCTCACATCACCACCCCCAGGCTCTTTACCCTGTCTCCTTACCACCTCCTGGGGTGGATGCTCTCTGTTTTGGTCCTGCRAGCCAGTGCTATTACCTTGATGATGTGCAGTTTGGGCAGGAGGTTACAGTCAGCTAGTGTCAAGTGATCTCCATCCAAGAATTTTCTCTTGGAGACAGTAACATCCTCCATGCTGTCCTGATCGATCTCCTCAGGGAGAGGGGTGTTCATGTAGACATCCAGGCGCTGAAACTCCCGCAGCAGGGCCTTCTCGAAATCTGGGTGGACAGGAGAATACTCAGAGCCAGCCTGCAACATCCAGATCCAGTGGCTCCCCTCAGCTCCCAGCACACTGCCGGGCTCATAACTGTGCCAGGCCTCCTGACCAMCTTGCTGAGCCTCTCCCAGACTTTGTGTACGGGCATGAAGACCTCTGGGCCAAGCTTGTGGTACACAGAGCTGGACCCCTGCAAGGGCCTCTTCTGCTAGGTGACAGAGAATACACAATGAAAACTCTGGGAGCAGAGCTGTCAGAAGACATGCATCTAAGCATTGCTCRTATCCTCACATTACAATGACATCTGATAGGCCTCAGCTCTGCTAACTGGAGCCAAAAGCTGGGACCAGCWTAGCAGCATCGCCTCTTGCCTCCTCTCTGGGACCTGACCTCCAGGATGTGCTTTCCTCAGCAGGGCAGGCTGCCAGGCGTCCTGGCCTCTGGCTAGCATCTGCATGCAGCTCTGCATTTGCTGGGGGTGCRAGCCCCAAGGAGTGCAGAGGGAAAAGAAGGACTGCGTTCATCCTTCCTGCCTGCTCTTTTGCTTGCCAGCRTGGCTTCACTGGAAAAGATTGCAAGCCCAAAGCAACAGGAACCCCAGTGTGATAGCAGGATTTATCTATCAGCAAACAAGATGCTTTCCAACAAAAGTGCTGCTCCCCTAGCAAGGCAGATTGACAGCCCTCTTCCCCAYGAGGCCCTTCCTCTGAGAGGCAGTGTACACTAGGAGCCTGCCTCAGCAGCGTGGCTCTCCCAGCCACAGCCACGAGCTGGTCAGAGACATGGGGGACCCTGTGCCCTCCAACCRTTGTTTCTTACTGATATTTGCTTCCTTGCGTGGATTCTTGATGTACGCCGAGAACTTGGCAAAGATGTCACTACCAACATCGAAGGACTCCTTGTATTTGGGGCTCAAGTGTGGATACCTTTAAAGAGATGCTTCTGTCAGTACAAAAAAGAACAGACTCAGAGATGTGGCTGCATGGTCCTTAACAATAGTCAGCTGCATCATTTCCAGAACCGTGGTTCCTGGCATTGGTACTGGTGGATGCAGGTGCAGTTCAGCCAGTTGTGAGCGTATTGTGAAGCTTTAAGTGATTGCAGTTGCCTCTCTGGGAGCTGTAGCCTAGTCTTGGGTGTTTGCTATGAGAAAATCATACTGCAGCAACCCCAGGGGGCAGAGTTATAGGACGCCAGTGGCCCCAGAGCAGACTTCTGCTTGCAGATTGGGGTCACTCACAGCAGCTCTGACCCAGCCCGGAGGATGCATGCTGGAATGAGAGGGGCCTGGGGAAGCCAGAAACTTGCATGACTTCCTCAGGGAAGGTCTTTTGGTTGCTGAGATGTCCCAGGATGTACTGCAAGGKTAGACATGTCCGAGGAACTGGATGAAAGATGCATTTGAAAGCTCCATTTTACACTCAGCAGCAGGGCTGCAGCTCTTCTCYTCAGTTCAGACAGACTATTCCCTCCCCAGCCACCCTCTTGGCCAGCTGTACTCCCATATTCAAATAGAGGTGTTTTCTTTGACTGAGCTGAACAGAGAAGATAAAACATGCAAAAAGCATCTCACATTCCYACCTACCCTTTGATACCAGCTGCTGCTGAGGGCTGCAAAACCAACAGCACCACCTCACTGGGGCTCTTGGCCCACACACCTGCAAGCAACATCCCCCCTACTCGCCTGCTCCTTCCACTTCTGCCCACGTGGAGGGACCAGATAGTGCACTTCCTCCCATTGTTTTCTCTCCCAGGCCACCCTGTTTCCTTGCAGCCTAACCTGTTGCACAGAAGACACACTCAGCACTGCAAGCTCTGACCCTGCAGARCAAGGTCCCACAAGGGTGTAGGAGTGTGGCCACAGGTCAGCATGATGGGCCAAGRGTTGGTACCCTGCCCCCATGCTGGTTTCCAGGCACCTTCCACCATCCTACCTTGTTTTTCCCATCTGCCAAACACTACTCAATGCTGCTAAGYGCCCTGCAGGCCCTGAAAGGGGGAAGGAGCAAGTTATAATTACATGGGTGGGCCAAGGGTCTGCTCCAGGAACTCCTCTATCTTAATGAAGTCCGTTTTCAGCTCCCTGTTGAACAGCAAGAAGGGTGGGTTGGTGCCTGGTGCTAAATCTTTTAGCTCTTCAGGTTTCCTGGAATAAAGAAAATAAGTAGACTCAGTGCCTGCAGATTTTCTGCACCAGCTAGTTTCCCTGGAGCAATAAACAAGACCTGGATGGAAACATGGGAGAACACAGGGCCTGGAGGATCTCCATTTATATGCTCTGCTGACTTTGGGGGGCTGGGAAGTGTTCTCCAACTGTTCTGTTGGTCTGATGGTGCTTGGACTTGCACACAAATCCAGCAGGACAGGTAGCTGTTGTCCTTGTATGTACTTGCACATAGACAGATCTCTGTGCTGGCCCATCCCATGCATCCATACAGTGTGGTCACCACACAGGCAGGGGAACATGAAGCAGGAATTGTCACTGCTGCCCCTCTTACAGTGACAGGGTTACCCCAGTGCAGGGTAAGGTGCAGGGCCAGGGCAGCCCATGCTGACAGAGGTGCTTTGGGAAGGGAGGAAAGCACTCACAGAGGAGAGCTGAGCCATGGGCTCTCTCACCATACAGGTTCTGATGGCACAAAGCTGTGTTGTGGTGTTGTCTTACCTGGTCATGTCCACTGTGGTCACATTGAACTTGACTCCTTTGAGCCAGAGCACCATGAAGAGGCGCTGACAGAAGGGGCAATTTCCAATGTTTTCTCCATCCAGACCAGCCTGCAGGGAAAGCACAAAAAACATGGATTTACCCCAACATCCAGGCCCCGCACTTGGGRCACTCCTAGGGGTGCACCAAACAGTCCCTCAGAGAGTGTAGCTCTATACCACTGCAGTACCCTACAGCCTTCCATCCAGATCTGCAGGACCTCTCCTCTCCATTTTCTTTGCAGACTTAGGCAGACTTTGAGGTTTGGGGTGCTGGCACAGGGTCTTGTAACAGCAGGAATTTCATCACAGCGCCTATGTTTGTTTATCTATCTATCAGTCTGTCTGTCTACCATCCACCTAGCACATGCTTCYGGGCCTGGCTGCTGTGTTGTGAACGCACGTGCCAGATTTGTGAATGCAGTGGGCAAGAGCAAGGGGTCCAATATCTCCTTTGCAAAGCCCCAGTCCAGAAAGGTAGGTGGCTTGGAGTTGGAGAACTGCCTAAACTGATCTCAGGAGAAAGACAACCAGAACACATAGCCCAAACCATAGCCCAAGCCAGTATGCCCTTCAGGTAGCCCATTAAGTAGCTCTTCCCTGCAAATTGGTCCCAGCTGGGCCCTGTCTTGGAGCTGCAGGTGGCAGTCATGCTGGGGGGCCTCAGCTGTAGGAGCCCTCTGTCCTGAACCATGGTCTTGCTGCTATTGGAAAATGCTGGAGACTGTCCTCAAGATGGTCAGGCTTGGATCCTTCCTAGAGATGTGAGATAAAACAGGGAGGAGGAGGAGGCTGGGAGAAGGAGGTGGAAGGTGATTGATAATAGATGGGAGAGGAAGGGAGGGTCCACTTGGCTGAAAGGCAAGACTCCAGAGGGCGGACGCAAAGGGAAATGTGCTCATGCTTGCCAGGAAAAGAGTGGTTTGTTTTTGTGTGCTGTTAGCGTCTGGCTGTTTTTCCTTTGTGTTTAAAGAGCCCAGGCATAAATTCCCCAGGTTTAGGATGGCAAAGAGCTACACAAACASCTTCCTTCGCCTCTGCGAGGAGAAGGAGTGGGGGGGCACGATCTGGGAACTGCGTGGCTGCCAGCCTCGTTTTACAAGTAGGACCTGTGCTCTTGCCCTGCTGCTGGATTGGCAAAGTGCTGGCAGCTGCACCAGCTCCTAGTAGGAAGTCTATCCTTGCCCATGTGGAGGTGAGTCTGTGCTCTCCATCCCACCTAGTATCAGTGGGAAATGGAGCCATGTGTCTGTTTCTGAAGTTTTAATCTTCTGCAGACAGTGCTGTGTCAACAGAGCCATGATGTTCCAGCGATACAAGCACATTATCTCAGGGGACTGTTCTGTAACCTGTTTTTCTGCAATGTATTTTAAACTCCAGGATGAAATCAAGCATCAGTGAGGACACTGGAGAGCAGGGAGCTTGGACAACCTGTCTGAGTCCTGTCAGATTTCCCTCAGGGTTTTGCCCATCTGGTGCCAGTTCGGTAAGTGGCAAGAAAGCAGAAGTCCAGAGGCTAAGCAGGAAAGTGATGAGATTTTGGAGAATCTGATGGAATTGAAAAAAGTCAAGTAGCTGCAGGCAGGAATAACATCCCTAGAAACCTTTAGACACTAGAAAGCTTAGCTTCTCTGGGAGAGTTACACTGGCCTAAGACTCACTCTAAAGACAGTAAATTGATCAAAACAAGAAAGTACTAACACTCAAAGTGGTCAGGTGAAGGTTATGGTATGCTTTTCTACCAGACCAAAAGCAATCATCCTTCCAAAAGGATGCAAATGCTTTTCAATCAGTATTTCTTATTCTCACTTGTCACAAAATTGTGCTCATGAGAAAAAAACAATACTTTCCTTTGCTCAAGTTTCCTATGGATAAACTCTGAAGCAAGGGTCTCATGTGAGAGTCCTGAGCATCAACACATTTTCACTGGTGCAGAGAGGGCCTTGTAGGGGCTGGAGATCCATCCCCCCTCTGCACATCCATGGCATTGTGGCTGATTGTCACCAAAGCAAATTGTGTCTAAAGAAACGGAGCTAGGAAGAAGGAGAGGAATGGAGTATGTGCGAGTTAGAGCAGCACATAAAACCCAGCCTGGGGGTATGCATTCAGCAAATCCACATTTACATCTCCTGTGCCCTTTTTTTTCCTGTCTTTGAAGATCCATCACAGAAGGGAATTTAGCATGTTAATGTTACTTGCTGGTTATTAATTAGAAAATTATGAAGATGCAGCCTGCATGGCATACCAGGGTCACTGACAGCACTGAGAGCCCTGACCCCAGTGTGCTCCAGGGCCTGTGGGTGTTTGCTGCCTCTTCCTGCCATCACTTGCTCTGACTGCAGCACCCCAGAGCCCTCAGAAAAGCTCTCTGAGAGCCTGGTCCCACTAAGCTGGGGCAGTAGGCCATGCAGCGGGAGCTGTGAGTCCACCRGAGTTGTTCCTGGGTGGTTTCTGCCCTGGAGCCAGTTTGGCATGAAGGTCATAAATCACTAATCTGCTTCCTATATCAGCTTCTGATAAATGAGAATTGATTTAAAATAGATAACACGGTGTATCAAGTGTCCTGTGGGGAAATTGGAGGGAAGATAATCAGAAAATAGCCACAACGGCTGACCTGCTCTCATACCAATGGGTCTCTCTACTGCCCTTCCCAGTCCATCATCTATGGCAGTTACAAGTCAAAACTAACACTATCTTTTGAAGCATCTCRAAGAACAACAGCTCAGAAGGTGCTTTTGTGGCTGCCCTGCATGAGGACTGACTGCTAAATGGACCATGAATTTTGTACTTTCTTGTTGTTCCCCTGAGATTTCTCTCGCTGGGGGCAGAGCCACACAGGGTGGCAGAAGAGGGGAGCCAGTTGATTGTGCTTCCACTTACTTTCCTCCATCAGTACAAGGCTGGGGAGCGAGGGGGCTTAATTGCAAATTGTCTCGTCAGCTACGTGGGACCTGCTATGCTGAGCCAACGCAATGAGTGGCTCTGCACGAGATGGTGCTGTGCAAGGCAAATGGGGGAATGGCAGTGAGGGACAGGGCAATACGGGCAGACTGGATACCCCTCACCAAGGATGGTACTGTTCGTGCCCAGGCTGGCTGTACTGTCCCATCTCAGACCTCTCCATAATTGCCTTATAACTCCAACCTCTGAACAGCTCAGGGTGTTTTTCCCTTTTGTCTTTTAAAAACAGAAGRGTGAGTAATTTTAGATCACAAAGAAAGGAAAACCAGGATAACCCCTGCAGAAAAAAATGAAGCCAGGCTCATCCTACGATGCTCAGAACCAAATCTTTATCAAGAGGAAACGGGAGCAGTTCCACTGGTGCTTGAGCACTGCAGAGAGGCGAAGGGCTGTGGCTTGGCCCAGGTGAGCCCAGAGAGCAACGAGACCCAGGTGATCTCCAGAGGTCCCTTCCAACCTTGCCAATTCTATGATTCTGTGACCCTGCCATGGCCCTGGAGGACACTGCCCACCCAGCAAMCTTCAGGAACTAGGGTGCTCAGAGGAAAGAGTTTTGGAGAAATTTGTWGTCACATGCTTTCCTTCCCCAGCAGGGCCCAAGCAGCAAGGAGGGGAAGTCTCTGCTCTTTGCTTCCTTCTCCAGAGAGCGTCTCTTCCCCTACRGCAGCCTGGCACCCCAGGCTGGGGGAAGGCAGAGCCTGCAGCTCTCCCAGGCTGATTTCCTCACTGGTTTTCCTTCTAACCCTCCAGTCCTTCCTTGAGAGAATGGAAGTGCAGAGCCATCACAGCACAATGATGGGAAAAAACAGCTGTACTCTGGGTTTTCAAACCCCCTCCTCCCCGGGCAAGCCAATGTGGGGCTGCTTTATGGGATGCAGCTGTAAAGATGCCTCTGGATCCATATCTGGRTACAGAGGCGATGCCACTGAGGGCTGCTGAGGCCATGGAAGTGTAGCTGGCATGGGATGAGGAATTGTGGTCTTAGGAGGTCTGCACTGGTCTCTAAAATAAAGCCTAGTAGAGGGCTAGAGATGGCCAGATGTGTGGGACAGAGTGGGAGGCTTGAGCCAGCCCAGCTTTTCCAGAGAGGTGCAGGCTTTTAGCCCTAACTCTGCACCTTTGCAGGGAGTTGAATGCACAAGATATTAAACACTCAAAGTTGCTTAGAAGCCCCMATGTTTCCTCCCTTGGTGAAACAGCATGAAACATGGTAGGAGGAGGGAGGCAATGAGTGTGTCCGGGGCACGGCTGACGCTGTCTAGATTCACTCAACACCCACCCAGTGCTCCATGACCTGCCCACAATTCCTGTGTGGCTACCCAGAAAATTGGAGAGCAGTCTTGGAGTTGGCTAAACTCCTCATGGGACTAAGCATAAGGGACAGAGCCTCTTCCTGATGGTGCCAGGCAGGGAGATGCTCAACTACCTGGCACCCTGAGGACTGCTGCCAGGTGGGATGGCTGGGTCATGCACCCTGGAGAAGGCATGTCTGGGACTGATTTTGCCAGTGCAGGACTTTCTCCAGCGGGACATACTTGCGCAAAGCCTGCCAGAGCAGCTGGGCAGTGGTTACGTGAGCTAGCAACACCGCAGGGCCTTCCCAGAGTTTGAAGATGACAAGAGAGGGAATATGAGAAATTATGAATAGGCTCTTGGGAACTGCCACCCACAGATCCCCATCCTTGCCAAGTTAATTTAGCATTTGCTGAAAGTTCTACCAGGCCCCAAGAAGGTGTCGCACACTGGTGCACGCTTGAAGCCAGCACACTCACACGAGCACTGGCTTACTGGCAGCACCCGTCCCAGGATAGCCATGATTTATGGCTGTCATCGCTGACACCAGCAGTGGTATCTCAGAGGACAGATTGCAGCCTGGGAGACGTGTGGGGTGCCCTGGCACTTCACAGTACAGTAAGGTGCCTGTTTGCTCAGCCCCTTCTGGATCTCACATGACTTCAATAAATCTGTGCCTTAAAGGGTAGGAGAATGAGACACAGCATCAATTTGTCTGTTAACTTGTCAGAGGGGGTTTTCAGTGCTAAATTAAGATTTAGGGGAAGTCCTGACCAAGCTGCTGCTTTGTTTTCTGTTCCCTTCTSTACAAAACCCCCTTAAACCTTCTGCAGCCATTACAGTAACGGCGTGTATCRTTTTCCTTTTTGCCCCAGACATCCTTGCGAGGGAAAGTAGTGTGGAAGGAGAGAATTTAATTTTTCTGAGTTACAATCACCCAGAAAACACACTTGCCTGGATTCAACCTTGAGAAGCTCAGCACCTGGTGATTATCCTTGCAGCCACAGCTTCAGCAAGGGGATGGGAGAGACTTTCTTCTGCTAAGCCACAGATAATCCTTTCTGACAACAGTTATTTCCAATTACATCCCTCTGCAAGCAAGGGTGTGGTGCCAACATGGACCTTCACCCAGCACTGGTAGGGGGTGTCAGGCACCTGTACTGGTGGGAAAAGTGCACCAAAGATGCGGTGGTCCTTTCAGACACTTAGTTGTCTCTAGAAGAGTAGCGAAGGCTACACAGCTCACAGCAGTTTGCTGCTCAGAGGTTGAAAGGCTGCTTGGAGAACTACCCTTAACACTATGACATGGTGGCAAACAGTGCTATTGCTCTTCCCCCACTCGCTTGCAACATGACAGCATGCCTGGGGCCACATCCTGTCCCAGGGGCCTCTCTGCCACCACCACTTGCATATGCGCTTATGCAGAATTCAGTTGTCAGCCTTGGCTCCTCTCTTTCTATTCCCTGCATGTTTTCTGTGAATGTTTTGAACAGGAGTGTTGAAATGTTCCAGAGGAAGTATTTGAAAAATTGCTTAACGGAGGAAAAAACATTTCCAGCGAATAATCCCCTAGGGCTGGCCTAAGAAGCCATCCCATCCCTCCCCATCCGCCCACACGTGGGCACTCGCACAGGCTCCCAAAGCCTTGTAGAGTTTGTTTCACAACTCCCGCTCAAAGAAAAAATTGAAGTAGCTGCTCTGTTTCACTTCAGCACTCCTGCTTGCTTTTCCTGGGCTGAGACACCTCTCCTCTTGGTTTCAAGAGGCACACGTGCCTCTTCGTTGTAACAACTACCAGCAGCACTGTTCGGCAGGTGACCACTGCCAAAGCTAACACAGCATCCAGGGTTGGATGCCACCAAGCTCCCCAACGGGAGTTGGAGGGGGCACAACACTCTGTCTCTGCCCAAGCCAAAGTGTCCTAGGTATCCTCACTGCCAGGCTCCAGCGTCCCGCATGCCCAGGCTCCAGGAACAGGCAAGTAACCCTCGGTTGGCACTCTTYGCCAGACTCTGAAACATGAAGCCGCTCACAAACTTCCATCACTTGAAACTAGCTAGAGATTAATGACACCTTGGAAAAAGACAGGYTACAGCCCACCCACCTCTGAGCCCACAGGCAACAGCTAATAAGCAAACACGCCTTGGGGAACTCACCTTCACAAAAAGCTCGATCTCGGGCTCCTTTTTGGGACTGTGCCGCTGATTCTCCATCCTGGTGGAAAGGGAGACCGTTGGCTGCTCACTGCTGGGGTGAGTTGATCTGTTCTCTGCTAAGCCCCCTGGGCGAGCTGGCAGGGAGGTTTTCTGAAGGCAGATGTCTTGAACACCTCTATTGCACTCACTCCCCTGTGGAGTGCTGTGGCTTGCCCTTTCCTTCCTTTTTGAAGTGGGGAGGAGCGATGGGGTGTACGCAGTGACCTGCTAGAGGGGTGGGGGGAACTGCAGAGGCCTCCCAGCCGTGACTCAGCACCAGTCTATCTGGATGCATTCACGGGTCCCGTTCCAGTCTATCAAACYAGTCCAGGCGCTGCCCTGGAGACTCCAAGAAGTGGGCTCGTGGCCCAGAAAGACCCGTCACTGCTGCTGTAATCTCTAAGGCGGGAGAGTGGKTTTTTTGCACAGGAAACAGACAGGAAGCATCTCGCGCTCCAGTTCTCTCACTAGGACTGGCCTAGAGGGGAAGGTCTTCACCTTCTCCATCCTCCCCTCCTTGCACTTAACTACAGAGCGCCCTGTGACTCCCTGCAGGGGCAAGCTGTGCCCCCTCAGAGAGGGGGGCCTGCCTCCTTCTGGAAAGCACGGCTTTGCCGTGCCATGTCTTGGAGCCACCAGCACCTACCACATCCTTCCAGCAGTGCTTTGAGGATGTCAGTGCTACCTCTTGGCCACTAGGTCCACAGCTGAGCTGGGGAATCTGGATGGGTTCCAGCTGTGACCTCCAGCCCCTCTCTCCTCTGGGTGGATTGAGCTGAATTTGCCACCATTTCCCTCGCACTATCATACAAGATCTCACTGATTTTTGCTATAGACACAAGTGCAGCTGCCAAGAGGGAGCAGATAGCTCCTCCCCATGCACACCACCCCGGACAGGGAGGGTGCTTGAGCAAAGGAACGATGTGGGGAAAGACAGAGGCCAAGCAGGGCAGTTTGGCTGCCTGCCACCAACTCTTTGCAGCTAATTGAGAGCTGCCAGGGTAAAGACTTTTGGCAAGAATTGATTGCAAAATCTCCAAAGAGAGAAAATAAAGAGCCTGGAGTATGTTAGGGCCCAGCGGGGAATCCCAGAGCTCTGCTGGCAGCAGCCCAGCTGGGGCAGTGCATCACAGGTTGATGAGAAAGGATGGCTCCAGGCCTGACCCCCGTTACGGCCCCATTCCTGGAACTTGGGCTGTTTCACAGGAAAGATGACTGGCTTGCTTTCCTCTCCAGGATGGGAGGGAGATGACAGCCATCAGATCTGACCGGCTCCATCCCAGCTGAGACAGGCTTCCCAGTAGCCACAAATTTAAGGCAAGCAGAGCTGCAGTCCTTACCTTCCAGGTCCTAACTTGAGGAGGAGGGKTGAGGAAGAGAGAGAGGAAGAAGGAGGTGAAGACTGCTCCATTCAGGATAGATRGTGCTGGTACAGCTAGCTGCCCTGGAGGGTAGTGGATTTTTTATCAGCTGTCCCCCTAAACCGGGGGGATAAACTCTCTCCAGGTACAGAGCTGTGGCCGAGCAGGACCAGCAGAAACAGGCTTCACCTTCTCTCCATGCTTCTTTTTGGTGCCTGACTGTGGTTTCCTCGTCTCATGAATGTGATCTTGGGCAAGTCTTTCTCATGCCTTGGCACTGTRTAGCTGGTACCAGGCATGTATTATATAAAATGGAGAGGATTAGTGCACCCTTATTGCCAGAAGGATGGGTCATCCCCCAGCTTGGATGAGTTCAGGCTTTTCTGAAAACAGTCAAACCTTGATGAGAACATCCACCCTGAGGAAAAGTAGCTGGAAACTTTTGCAGACTTCCGGAGGGAGACATTTTTGGGACCTCCTGCTGCCAAGCACAGAGAGGTACCCAGCAGGCACTAGCAGGCACACATGAAGGGCTGGGGGGTGGATTTTCTTTCTGCCCCACCAATACTTTTTGAGAGCCTGAAACTCTGCAGTGTTCCCTGCTGCACAAATCCTTTCCATGGAGAGGGAAACAGGAGATATTTCTTGTGTTATCTCTTGACCAGGATACTGAGCTGGAAAGTGCTTGGCAGGGAAGGTGCTCTGCAGGGTTAATTGTCACTACTTGTGACGCCAACTTTGCAAAGGCTCCTGTGCACCAGGATTGAGCCTGCTTCCCTTGCACAGGCTGGAGCGTGGCTTGGTATGACCGTGGAAGGGAAGGCAGCAGGCAGCAGATGAGAGACACAAGAGCAGGAAYGGGGCAGCTTTAATCCTAAGGGGAGGTTCATGTATAAGGCAATGTCCCAGACRTGTGCCAGGATGATACTAGCTGAGCTGGCCAATTCTCATCGCAACCCACAGGTCTAAGGGTGCAGAGGAATTGTGCTCATTCCATGAGCCCTGAAGATGCTTTTCATGCATCTCCTCATCTCTTTTCCCTGCCTGCACTGTCCGCTCTTGGGAGCCCAAACTGCAGCAAGGCTCTTGTGGAGGCAGCCAGATTGGAGCTGGGACAACTGCCAGTGGTGGCAGAAATGTTAAACTTAGGTTGAAATGTTAATGTTAGGAACATCCTAAGCTGACCTGAGAGCTGGGAGAGGGATGCCAGGCAGAGGCACTCGGGGAGGAAAAGCAGTGAGCTGTGAGAGTGAAAGACCCCTTCTGTAAAGCCAGAAGATGTGGCAGTTCATCTCTGGCTGGAGAGGGCCWAGGAGAACACAAGTTGTTAAGCACTGAATTTCCCACAGCACAACTGGGGTTTTCTGTGTGTCCCTACCGCTCTTTTCCCAGGAGTGCTGGGATGTCACCAGGGCCATGCAGGACTCCTATGCCAGATGCTGCTTGRAGGCCAAAGCAAGCCATACTCCAGGGAGGCAGCTGGCCACAGGGAGGTAAGTTCTTGTTTTGCAGGACCTGGATGGACCAGGACCCTCAAAYGCCATGCTATCATTGCCACATACCACCTAGACATCACTTTAAAGCCGGGTAGCCAAGCCAGGGTAAGGAACCAGCCCTGAGAACAGTGCACTGAGCAGAGCAGTGTGAGACAAGCATTGRGCCGCTTTCTGGCACAATTGCATGGCCAGAGAGTCATGACTGCGGGCCAGAATACACCATGTGAAAGGGATGGGGAAGCAGGAGAGCGGTTCCTCAAGGTTTGGGCACTCTGTGACCCTGTGTCATGATGTCCTGGGGGCCCTGCCAGACCTCACCAGCCACAGCCAAAGGATGACCAGAAACATTCACAGTGACTGGACTTGGGGATATCACCTGGTTTTAGGGGTTTCTGACCCAAGGGGACAGAAACTGCACCACAGGACCAGCAAGGGAAAGCAAGCATGGATTTGTCCAGGGCAAAACTGAAGCATCAGTCATCCTACAGCTTGATTTTTRTAAGTATTTGACACTATTTCACATGACATTCTTGTAAGTAAGCGAGGCAATGAATGAAACAACAACGTTGTGCGTGCAAAACAGGTTGACAGTCCTGCTTTTGACTGCAGCCTTCTTGGGGCCTGAGAAAAGCATGGGCATGCAGGACTGCTGCAAAGGTCCARACTGCAGGTGGTTGGCATAAAAAGTCTACCAGAGGCTGGAGCAATCCATGAAGAGGAAGCATCTGGCCTTTTTGCYGCACACTACCATGAGTGGGTCAGTATTTTCCTACTTTCCAGGGTGCCGTATCCACAGCACACATAGCACAAGCTCAGGACCTGTCTCACCCACTCCTCCTTCCCACAGCTCCTGCTCCAGACCCATGCAGGCAATGTTTGCTGGCCTTTGCAGCATCCCCATCCTGTTGCTGCCCTGGTTTGAGCGATGCCTGGTCCTGAGCTCTGCAGATGATCCGTGCCAGCATTCACTCTGCTGGCTGACACTACAGTGTTGTCTTTCAGCGCTGACATGAGGTTCAGACCAGATGGGTCTATGGACTGGGGATGAGAACACCTCCAAGCTCCCAGTTGAAGGAGCAGACAAATATTTAACTCCTGCAGAATCTGAGGCACAGCAATGGGTCAGGGGCCTCCTCACAAACACTGCTATTGAACACCCTGAGACATGTTAGCTTTCCCCATGGAGGCAGCGTGGGAAGAAGGGCCCTGGCAGAGGTATCACTCAAGAAGCATCCCTGCCTTCACCTTCTGATGCAGGGCAGGTGTTTGCCTTTTCCACCGGCAAAGACATCTTTGTGTGGGAGGCAATCCAGGCAGCCCTTCCCTTCCATGCAAAATGGTGAACAACCCAGCATTTGCTGAGATGGAGATTGCAATGTGTGTTTACCCCAATTTCTGGCTGCATACCTCTGAGAGAAGCCTTGCCAACCCTGTACCTCTGCTTGGGGGGGAGGAGGAGGAGGAGGAGGAATGGAAGGGGTTGCCGCTTCCCCAGGGGTAGTGGCCATTTGGCATGCCACACCAAAACACAGCACCCGCTTCTGTTTGCTGCAGAGCACCTCCCCAAACACGTCCCCTCCCCAGGGGTCATCCCCACACTGAGAACATCCCAGCCATCTGCAACAACCTCTGTTCCTAGCCAGCRTGCAAAGCAAGCATGTGTGTACACRCACACGYGTGYRCACRCACACACACACAYGTCCTCCCAGCTCCCAGAAGCCTCAGCAAGGCAAAGAAGTGAGCCTTTGTCAGCGCGCAGTGCCAGTCCCGACCTCGAGTGCCAGCTGCTGCGAGGGACGAGCAAATCCTCTCCGGCAGGAGCCAGCACGGACTGGAAGCAGCTACAGCATGGCTGCAGCCTGGCAGCTTCAGGGGCTTCAGCTCGTGGGGCTAGGGGCAGCCCTGGCCCTCCTGTGCCTCTCTGCCTGGGTGGAAGCAGCCCCTGAGTTTTCGGGTGAGTCGAAGCGATGGGCAGGGCGCTTGGGGGTGCAGTGGGGGTAGCTCTGGACGCAGCTGCCAGCAGCCAGGCAACACGGCTGGAGAGGGTGGGGATGGGAGGATAGCTTCCTTGAATTGTGTGCACCGACCAGACTCTCCATCCTGGCCAGGGAGGGGTCTGGGATGTGAAGGGCAGCCTGGGACCATGCTTGCTTGAGGGGAAGGACGAAGTGAGGGCTGTGTTTGTTTTGGGTGGGATGAGGAACAGCTGAGGCACAAGGTAATCCAGGCCATGTTAAGTTCTCCAGAAAGAGAACTTCCTGGATCAGACCTGGGATCCAAAAATACCCCATGCACATGTGTTAGCCTTTCCCAAAGTGCTGCAAGGGACCAGCTAACYCTGCTGCTGTTCTTGCTGGCAGAGTCCATAGGCAGAAATGCCAAACAGAAGACAAAGGTTACAAACATCTCAGAGCTTTTCTGAGACCCTTAACTCTCCCCTTTTCTGCTGAGAGGGGTATGCCCTTAATGTTGGGTGATGTATGAACACAGAGATGAAGCCTCCTGCAGTACTTAYGACCATCTTGTGAGCTGCGTTTTGCTGCTGTGAGATGGAGAGGAAAGAGATGGGCTGAAGCCGTACAGGGTCACCAGCCAGAGCCGGTGCCCACAGTCCCYGGCCAGAGCCGTTCCCTGTACAGACAGCCTGCTGGGTGCTCTGCCCACTGGGCAGACTAGAGATCGGGTCCACTCCCATGTGAGCRGCAAGCCTCACAGCTGCCGCGTAGGCAGGAAGGTGAGATCCCTGCTCCCCCACGCAGGAGGCCATCTGAGCAGGCATGTTGGGGCTGAGTACCGGGGGGCTGCCCTTCCTGGGCAAGGACTAGCCCGGCCTGGCTGCCAAAGCCCACAGGAACCAGACTGGGCTAGAAAAGACCACATGCTCTTGTCTTCTGCCTGGTCCGAAAGCTGCTGGCCACAAGACGGTTTGAGAGAAACCGTTCATCTGGGTGGAGACTGAAACAGGATGTGTGGAGGGTATTTTTGAACTTGACAACAGCCTGTTGAAGGCTGGCTGCTGCATTCACCTTCCACTCCACACTGCCTTGCTCAAGAGGCACAAAAGCRCGACAAGATGCTGTCGAGCGCGGCAGGGAGGGCTGCAGGGGGAGAGGATATGATTTCATCTGGGCAGAGTTAACTTCATAACCACGAGACCAGGGACTGAGTCACCGGAACCGTGAGGCAAAAATAATCATTTGCAAAATCTGACTGCAGCCGCTTTGCTATTATTTTCCTTAAAACAAATGTCTGTGCAAGTACTCACAGCCTGACAGTGGTGTATGTGGTGGTGCTGGGTGGAGACAGTGCGATGTACCCTCGTGCAGGGCCCGTGAGAGTCCTACATCAGTGCCATCAGTGCCTCTGATTTAAAACAAAAACTGCCAGTCCTGAAAAATATGTCATRGGGTGCCTTCTGCAAAGCAGGCTGTGTTTTGGCAGACAAGTTCTCCAAACTTGCAACTAAAAATCCTAAAATTTGTGTAAAAACCTTGAGATCAGTAAAGAAATCCTGTCCCTGGCACCTGATGAAAGCAGCGTAGCGATTACAGTTCATAGCACACACGAAGGATTTGTGTCAGCTATCTCTGGGACTTTGAGCCTTTATGATTGATTTAGATRGTGACTTTAAGGATTTCTTGGTTACAGTAAGCCAGAAATGACTTCTCTGGGAGCATCTTGCTATGAGCTCTGTAGTCACTGGAGGAGGGCTGTGAGGCTTGGTGGCTTTCTTCCTGTGTGACCGTCAGCACTGTGGGTATGTCCACAGGCTGCTCATGGGTCAGCAGCSTGATCCTCTCAAGGCTTTCCAGAAGAAGAGCAGGGCTCTGGAGACCCAGGCTTGCTTCTCCTGCTGCAGGGATATGAGCTAGGACATAGCAGAGAGATAAAAGTTGGTGAGAAAAGTTGCATCTCCTCCTTTTCATCTCCCCACCCTCTTCATCATCATCAGAATTTGACTCACCAGCCAAGGGGAGTCCCAGGGCTGTCTTGGCCATAGAGTGTTTTGTTGTCGTCTCCAGGCATCTCACAGACAGACAGAGGGTGGTTGGATCAATGCCAGGCGGAAGCCGAGCCCAGGATGTCTCCAGAGCCTGCAGGAGGGTCCTGCAGGTATGCAGGTATGCAGCATAGCTGCTGCAGGCTTAGGACCACTGTGGAGGTAGCAGCTGGTGGATGTAGCAGGAATCCAGCARGAAGGCAGCAGCCTGGGCAAGGCCTCATGCACTCTCTCAGCCCCTGGAGTCYTTTAAGCTGTGGCACTGTAGCGATATGAGACAACCGGAGGTGAGGGGCTTATCCTGTCCCTTCTCTGTAGGGACTATGACCAAGAGGCCAGGCCAGCTCTGTGCCCTCTAAGGAGCATCCTTGCTTCTCCCTTAGGCTTTGACCYTGCTAAAACAGTTATCCATTCCCTTCCACCCTCCTCCCACTCTCCTTTCTTCTTTTCTCCTTTTTTTCTGGCCTGAAGATGGGTGAGCAAGGCCTTACTTGTGAAACGCTGCAGCCCTCCCATGACACGTGGCAGCTGGTGGCTCTCTCAGCTCTCTCAGCAAAGAGAAAGGGGTAGAGAAACGCCAGCAGCTGGCTGTGTCTGAAGGAAAAGTTAAACCTTGGGCAGGGGCAATTCCCAGCTGCCTGCCCCAACTGTCTATCAAGGRTGGTGGTGGCTCTTCAAAGCAGCCCTGGCTCCCGACGTTGAAGGGTTAGYGTCAGCAGTGGTGCTGCAGGAAGGTGAAAAGGGCCCTTTGTGTTGCTGAGCCTGGCACCGGCGTTTCCGGACGGACACAGGGAGAAGCACAACGCTGTGAACAGACACCCAGAGCAAAGGAGCATCGTTTGGGGGTTGCTCCCACTCTAGACAACCCAGCTTAGTATGTGTGCCACTCCAGCTTTGCCAGGCAGCAATCCTTGTACTGAGACTGCTTGTGAGCCTGCAGCCTTGGGGACAGCTGAGATTGATGTCATCCCTTCCCTCATCGCCCCCAGTTCACCTTCCAAACCCTTTCCTGCAGTATTTCACTATTCAGAGACTGGAGAAAGTGAAAAGCTTGATAAGGGCAAACTGTGTGAGTCCCTGAATGCTTAGTGATGCCACCACCTTAATTTATTGGTATTTCTTTCTTGTGTGCCTATACCACCACAGACCTTGCAGGCTGATGCTCAGATGCTGTTGCAATGCTTTGGCCTTGCAAGTAGATTCAGACTGGTCTCCAGGAGCAGACCCTGCAGCGTCAGAGATACCTGCCCACACTGAGGCAGGTCAGGAGGGCTTTTGCTAGGTGTAAACATGAAGCAGGATGGCTGCTCCAAGGGTTTTTCTCTTTCTATCTAATAATATGGGGGGCAGAATGGGTCCAGGCTGGGGCATGCACAGAAAAGGGAACTGCAAAGGTCCTCCACACTGTGCAGGGCCATGGGTGGTTGGGTGATGCCTCGCTGCTGACTGTGCTCCTAGCATGACCTCAAATATGGGCTGGGAGATGGGGTACCTGTCCTGTGCCAGACCCCGCAGCTGGACTGTGGGACAAYGTGTGCATGACTTCAAGGACCCCACAGGTGGGGAATGGGTATGCATCCCCCTAAGGCCCCCAGAGCTGGAGTCCGGCCTGGTAGATAACGGGTTATCCTCTCTTCACCTCAGAGCCTCAAAGTAGTACATCCCCTCAGATTTTATGCCAACGTATGCTGCAAACTACTCTGTCCGAGGCCCGATACATCATTTTAAGTCAGCTTTTCTCAATTCCTCAGCCTCTTCCAGCAAACAGTATACTCAGAGCATCCTTGGCAGTTTTCAGAGTTATTATGGAATGAGTTTCCTCTTTCATTCAGCACCCAACGCATAATAGCAACCAGACCTGATATCTCTGTGTTAAACCTTGTTAAATGTCACCTAGGTTGGGCACGGTGGGCYGACTTTACTGTCTCTTTTAGGGAAAACAGCCTAATTGGTATTGAACACAAACTATGCAGGATTAAAAGAGAGAAATACTCCTGCACTGAAAATTCATGGAGAGAAATACTGGTACCAATTGCAAAAAGGATTAATTGAAAATGTATTGTACAGTGCCCATGAGGATAACATAGGTGTAACACAAGATAAAACTGTGCAGTTGGTTATTTCACATTTCGCTGGGGACTTGGCCCAGGAATGGGTTGAGGAATGAGCTAAGATGCTTCTTCAGTTTAGACCAGAAGGTTCGGCGYGGCCATTTGGCTACAAGCTCCTGCAGCTTCCTAAGCCATATTGCTGAGCTGTGTATGACCTTAGCCTACCCTGGTGACATGGGTTAGGACAGGCTTACACTGACATATGAGTTTCTCAGTCAGAGGAATCGGAGACCTGCGTTTACATGGGCTCAGCTGATGGCTGGTAACTTGTTGAGTCACAGCGATCCAGCTATGTGCTGTCCCCACTCTAAATTCTCCTTCTGAGTAGTCCTCATTTGCCTTGAACTCCGTTAGCCATCCCTGAGCTCTGTCTTACAGCAGCAGCTGCTGATTCCTGCCCTTTTCACCCTGCTCCTTCTTAGACTTCCCATCCTTGTGACAGAGAGAGCATGACAAATAGTGAAGTAGCCACTGAAGCTTTCCTGCCCTCCAGTTCATGGCTCAACAATGAACAGCAGAGAGGTTTTGGCACTGCATAATAAATTGGACTCCAGTAGTTTCTAGTCCATCTCTGCTCTCTCCTCTTCATGTCTCTACAACAAGATTATGACTTCCTTGAAACCCTTTATAAATCCACAGGTGATTCTTTCACGTGTGTTTTTCTGACTTGTCTTTCTGCCTCCACCTTTTGCTTCTGTTGCTACTCGGCTCAGTTGGTCTATATTGCTTTCCAGATGTCTGGCAGTAACGCTGGATATAGGCCTTGCTGCAAGCTGCCCTTCTCTGCTGCACCCATGCCTTGCTTGTGTTTGCGTAGTAAGTGCCTCTGTCCAATACACCCTTTTTTGCCATCAGCAGCTGGGAACTTCRGCACTGCCATCCCCTTGGCCCTAGGTATTTAATTCCTGGCTCTGGCCAACATTYCCTATGTTCTCCCCTGCCAGGCTACCTGCGCAAGGTGCTGAAGAACCATACTATCCAYACCTGTGATGGGGAGCAGCTGATCATCATGTGCCCTCACAAGACCACTGTCAGCATCCTTGGTGCATTCTATGGGCGCCGTGTGCCCAGCCTGCACCTCTGCCCCAACCCTGGCAATGTCTCTGAGGAGAGCACCGAATGCATGTCTGCCACAGCCCGCCAGGTAAGGATGACCCTTTCAGGATTATGGGTGGTGCTGCACAACTCCACAGGTCATGGGGCTCCCCATTTGGGCTGCATGGCTGCTAATACTACAGCCTCCACTCTCTCCTGTGGGCACTGGCCCCACTGGTGTCAGGATTAACCCCTGCAGCTCCCGGCAATATCCTTTTTCTAGAAAGCTTCTAGGATACAAGGATACACAAGACCTTCCATAGCGGATTCCTGTGATACAAGTCTGGGAGAGGCACTGCTGCATCCTGAGCTGTATTTTGGAGAAATACTACAGGACAAAGTGGGCTCTGAAAAACACCTGGCAGCTGGGATTCAACCCAGAGCAAAGAGTGGTGTAGGAGTTGGGTTCCCAGGCTTGGGAAGTGTGACTAGGCTCAGAGCATTGCCCAGTTGGTACACTGTGCTTCAGTCCTGCTGGGCTTCCACTACGGTTGGCACAGACCCTGGGGATCGACCTTGACCTGAGTACAATGTTGATGTGGTAGAGCAGGGTGCTGTATCTCACTCACTCCACAAGTGCTTTGGAATGGACTTCAGCTGTCTGGGAGCCAGGGAAAATTTAACAGTGTGCCTGTAGTAGGGAGGGGAGGTCTACAATGCTTCTACAGCATATGGTCTGAGGAGGAGATGGTAGCCCTCAGTACCTCCATGCASATGGTGGCATTGTTCTTAGCAGTGAAGTGCTCCCTGTCTCAGACATAGAGTACTCCAGATGCACAGGGTACTCCAAGGATGCTGCCCTCAGCACCAGGCTCTCAAATCCTGAGCAAGGAAGGCCAGGTTTCACCCTTGGAGAAAGCCCAGTTCCAGCCTTTAGCTAGGTCTGGGGTTACCAGAGTGAAACGAGGTGTATACAGCTTACTGYGGTGAGAAGAGAACATGAAGCTGGAGAAAAGCAACAAGAGCTCAGAAAAGCCAGTTCCTTGTTTTGTTAGCTCACAAGATCTTTCTGCCTCATCCTGCTCCAGCTGCAAATCTTCTTATGGCTTCTCACATATCCCCAGGGACTCTGCAAGAACAAAGCCAGAATTTCTGTGTTAGTATGGCTCAAACCTGGTCTTAGAGGTCCCACAAACCACACTGCAAACACTTTGGTTCAGGGTACTTAGRGCTTGTGTGTAAAGTGGCTTGATGTGCTGGAGGATGTGGTCAGGCATGTACATCTAGAGACTGAAAGGACAGGACTGTGAATGGCAGTGGTCAGGATCTGTGTGGACTGTATAGTATAGGAATCCTCTCCATCCATGATGGCTCTCAGTKGAAACACAGCAAGGTCCCACTGCAGTGCAAAATCAAATTGCTCTAACCACTACGTTGRTGGCAATTGCTGCCTTGTAGTGGATGTGAGGGCTGATGATGKGAGTGGTTCTCTTCCACGCTCACCTAGTACAAGGTTGCACAGCCCTTCGGTCCACCAGTGACTGAAAGAAAGGGGCTGGACTTCATGTTGGAAGAGAGCAGAGGGGAAATACTCCTTTGTCTGAGAAGCAAGAATGAGCAGATGAGASGAGGTACTCTTGCTATGAAGTTCTGCACTTACCTCTTTCACACTGCTCTCTTCCATCCCACTGTGGTTCAAGCTCAATGGCTCAGCTTTTTAGGGAGATGGAGTGGAAGAGGACCACTCACTAAGGTCACCAGTAATCTCATCAGAGCAGCAGCACCCAGGCTGGGTTTGCTAGTGTCAGTAGCATCTCAGCTGCAGCTGGTCTCCATACCTCCTCCTCACTTTCCTTCCAGTGGAAAGTGCAGCTGACAGCCTGTCTGAGAGGAAGGGCTATGCTCTGCCTTTGGACAGGCATTCAGGATCTGAAGGATTGTCCCACTGCTATAAAACAAAGTGTGAGCCCTGATCTGCAATGATTATGCTTGGTTGCTCCCAGTTTTTTATTGTGACTGGGTTGGTCCAATGAAGAGAGGGTAATTACAGCAGTACTAAGCATCCTGCCCTTCACAGCAGTTTGACAGACACAAAGGACAGCAGGGAAATCACATGCTGGGTAAAACSTGGGGCACAAACCAACCTCCCTTCATGCCATGGGGGTGAGTACAAACATCCAACCATGGGGAAGGATGCCCAAGGGCAGATCTTTTAGAGAAGAAGGAAGTCTGGCGAGCAGAGATCAAAAGTGCTCTTGAGGTTCATCTTAGGTCTATTTAGGGAAGATTTGGGAGACTGAGATTAATTGCATTTCCTCTTCAAATTTCACTTCTGCCAGCAATGTTTGACAGTCATCAAAGACCAAGAAGAGATTCGTCCATCCATTTTAGCTCAAAGCTATGCTCTAAATGTGGCAGAGAGGAAGGGGATGAGACTGGAAAAGTAGAGAAAAAAAACGGGGATTTGGGACTACCTCAGGTGTTGGGATCCTTGGGGTCCAAAAGTTATTTCTTGGAGAGGCATGGATAGGGAACACCTCTTGGCCTCATTCTTCCCCTCTCTATGAGAAGACTGGTGCTGAAGCTGTAGGTTCACTGCTGCTGGGGATGGTGGCATGCCTAGGATCTAGGGAGATGTTAGGTGCTAGGAACAGAAGCCGTGGCCCCAAAGACAGACCAAGCCTGTAAGGCTTCCCAGGAAGGCAGGTTTGAACTGGCACCAAGTGAGAGTCCACCTACTGTGCATCTCAGCCTGTGGCAGCATGGCCAACATGGCACTGCCAAAATCATAGGCTCAGCTTGGATGTCATGCTGTTGCCTTGGGTCTCTAGTATGCATGGCAACTGTGGGCCAGCTAGGTGCCAGCAACTAGGCACTTCATGGCACCACAGGCCACCTTAACTTGCCAGACCAGCTGGGATGCAGCCTTCAGGCAGATGTAAGGTGCAGGCTGCAGTGTGAAATCTCTTCCCCATCTTGTGGTCTGGTACAGGCATTGCATGGGGCCATGCTAATGTGCATGTCTTTACGGATGTTGCATGAAGTCGTGTTAGTGTGAATGTCTACACAAGCATTGCAAAGAGCCACACTAATGTGCATGGCTGTGTCGGTGTTACACGGAGCAGCGCTAGTGTGATTTTCTGTACAGGCATTGCAAGGTGCTGGGCTAGTGCTCGGCACAGAACTACGCTAGAGTACGTATCTWTATGGGCACAGGGGAGGAATTTCTCTAGGAACTGACTCTGTTAAAGCTGCTACATGAACCAGGAGCACCCATTGGATGAGCAGACAGAGGGAAGTGAGCAGCCATAGGGCACTTTTGTGGGGTAAGAGGCCATTTCTCTAAACTTGGTGATGCCACCAAGAGACAGTAGGTGAGAACAGCTTCAACACTCTACACACAACACTCTTCAAATCTGTCTCATTTGCTTCACCAGAAACTGCTGGATGAGTGCCAGGACCAGCGATGGTGCCAGTTCTCAGTCCACAGCCAAGTCTTTGGGCCAGACCCATGTCCTGGGACACACAAGTACCTTATTGCTTCTTACAAGTGCCGGCCAGGTGAGGCGGAGTAGGGGTAGAGCACTAGCGTGGGCTCTTTCCCAGATGCTGGGATACCGCTGAGGCAAAACTGAGGCCAGCCGATCCCTCTGCCTCAGCTCTTCTGTCAAGCAGAAATGGGGRGAAAAAGCTAAGCTGCTGCTTTATCTGGCAGTTCTGGTCCAGCCATGGTCTAAGCTCTGTGCTAGGTGCTATACAATCCCRGAAAAAAGCAATGAGGAGAAGGAACAATGCAGATTTGGGGCATTTGGGCTGTGTGACAAACTTGAAGCAGGCAGGGCAGTGCAGCAGGGTGGGCTGTGTACAGAAGTGCCACTAACAATCTCCTGGAGGAGRAGATGGTGCCAGAAGTTCTGAAAGGCACGAGACTTGCTCTTGCGTGCAATTGCACTGCCATGGTTCTGCCTGTCTGCTCTGCTGCAGGAAGTGCCTGTCTAGGCCCAGAGTGCCCCTGGGGCTAGCACAGCCCCTCTTCACGGCACTTTGTGTGCATTCACTCTCACCCAGCAGGCTGGTGGGCTCAGACATCACTCTGCCAGGGGCTCAGCTGGGGAGCAGCAGCTCAGAGCCACCCAACATACCCTTGGAGCAGTGGTAGATCTCGAACACTTAGCTGGGCTAAGGRGCTGAGCTAAGTGAGGGCAGGTGGCTTGGGATGATTTAAGCCACATTGGGACACTCTGGTGTCATTTCCCAGCTAACCATCGCATCAAGACTGTATGTGAGAATGACAAGCTGAGGCTACACTGCCGGCCAAAGTCCATCCTGGCCATTTACTCTGCAAGCTATGGACGATTCCTGCGGGGCAAGCCAGAGTGTGATGCCCTGAACACTGAGCAACCTCATATAGGTATGTTGGGATGGTGTCAGCATTAGAAATGTGGCCAGAACCTGTGCAAAGAGAGGGTAATAAATATATAGTCACACCGTACAGGGAAATAGCCTTGTTACACAGGCACTGTGTGGGATGCTATGCCTTCTGCTAAGACCAAGCCCCCAGAAGGTGACTTGATGAACTGTCTCATGTGTGTGTATGGCTTACGGCATGCTCAGAGCTCCAGATCATGAGAGTTCYGACATGCCTGAACTTACGCACAGCCTTCATGCCTTACTACGCTGGCAGYACTTAGAGCAGGCATGGGGCAGAACATCTCTCAGATGGCAGACCATCTCTCAGAAATTTGGGTGGCAGGATGTGCTGGTGGGATCTGAACCCTTGGCACCCACCTGACTTGTGTCTGGCAGGCAGGGGGAGACAGGGATTGCCCATTGGGTCCAGGCCCTATCCACAAGGACCGTGGCATTGCTCCAGTTCCATCGAGCCGTGCTGTGCGCTGCTGGTGGTGGCAGAGCGGGCTCCCACCCACCTGTGTGTTCCTAGAGTGTTTGGCTCCCGATGCCTTGAGGAGGGTTTCCAAGAAGTGCCATCGGAAGGAGAACTGCACTGTGACTGCTGACAGAGCCACCTTTGGGGACCCATGCTTCCCTGGAAYGAAGAAGCAGCTGCGGGTCTCCTACACGTGTGGTGAGATCTGTGTGAGGGGTTCAGGAGCTATCTGCAGGGCTGGGAAGGTGGGGGAGCTGCTTGCTGACCCTGTGGGCAATGCTGTGCCCTCTTGCCAGCCCCACACTGTACAAGCAGAGGTACAGGGCTCGCTGGGGACAAGCAGGCAGGGGGCAGGTGAGCTGGGCCACTGGAGGATTGCTCGGGTGGTGTYCTTTGGGGTGGCCTGTGTGTCCCCTGCCTGCCACGGCTACCCTGATCTTCCCAGGGCCAGCCTCTCGAAGCAGTGCACACTCTCATTGCAGTGCCCAGGCAGCTGCTGGAGGAGGTGGGCCCTGACACCTCGGACCCCTTCCTGCTCTCGGACTACACACACGGTAACGACCAGGAGCCTCTGCACATCCGGGCCACACAGCAAGTGGTGTTTCATTGTACCCTTGCCCTCAACAACTCCACGGCTTATCTGCATCTGTGGGATCTGGGGCACTTCTCCAAGCTCGGGCCTCTCTCTGCCAGCATGGGTGCAGCGCTGTTCCCGTGGCGGCTCATTCAGTCTTTGTATCATTCACCCTGCTCCGTGAGTGCTCTTAGTCCAGCACTGCTCCCCTGCCCTTGCCATCAGGGACTCATTCACACAATGGTTGTGCCCTGGGCTTGACATTCTTTCCCTCAAGGGAGTCTTGGAAAGCCACCCCACAKGTACTAAATCCTGGGATGAGAGAGYATCTACACGTGCTGCAGGGCAGCACAGATACATTGGGCTAGTGTGAGATGAGCTRACACTGGTCCTGRAGCTGGTCTTGTGGCCTTACAAAAACCGGCCCACGATCCACATCTGAAACCACTCACAGGTCTGTGTCTGTGCAAAGGGAGCTCTGGAGGAGCTAGAGAGATGGGGTCTGCTTGGGGAGGAGAGGGGAGGGGAGGAGAGGGAAGGTCCTGCAGAGAAGTATTGCAACAGGCAGAGAGGAAATGAAGGAAGAAGAACCTGGGAAGGAGGCAGGCAGAGGTAGGCAGCCAGGTAGTGGGGAAGGGTCATTGGGAAGTGCCTTGTGTCTCAGTCCTTAAGACCGTGTCCCCTTGTTCGCTGCAGGTGGCTGGTACAAAGGGCCCAGGTTCTCCAGGCTCCGGGAAGACCTGATGATTTTTACTAGCTCTCTGGAAGCTTTTGCCCACATTTGGGGTATGTGGCCCTGGCTCTCACACAGCACCCTGAGGACTGGGATGGACATGGAGAAGGGAGAACCAGAGACTTGAGAGGGTGGCTCAGGTCCCATGTCAGCCCCTGCTCAACCTGGAGCTCAGCAAGCTCAGATCCCAAATCCAGGCAGCCAAACCCCTTCCAGAAGGACTATGCCAGCCCTCCTATCCTGGCGAGGTCTGGTCAGCAGGCATGTGAGGAAGCAGAGCACTGAAAGCCCATGCTGTTTTGACATGACCACATCAGGGAGGCAGTGAGAAATGGAGCAATGTGATAGAAGCTCAAAGATTGAATGACCYGCAAGACTGCACATCTGTGGCCTTACTGCTGCAGTCCTGCCCCTCATGCAAGGGAGAGAGAAAGATACTTCCTTTTCCYATGAGTTGAATTACCTGCTGGGTTTCATTCCTCCCTGCCCCTTCTGAATCAGTTCCCATACAGAAGAARGGCAGTGCCTCTCTAAGAGCAAGGTAGTCCCTCAACATGGGAAATTCCCTCTGTAAATTCCTGGAGCTATGACTCCATCTGTTGTGCTACTAGCCCTGCATCTCACTGGGGCAGGGCTTCCTCCCGCTGCACCAAGAAGACAGGCTTTGCTAGATCACAAGCAGTGACCCCTGTACCTCCTCTCCCATGGGAACCGGAGTCTCCTGCAGGGGCTCTTGGTGACACTTTCATAGTCACAGGAAAAGCGGGACCTTTTTAGCCTCAGCCTGCATGCAGCCTGAGTGTTGAGGGCATCTCTGCTATTCTCCTCCCTTCCTCTTCCTTCTGCACAGCTGGCAGAGGGAGTTTCTGGCAACCTGGTGTACTGCATGTTCCAGGAGTAGCTTATACCCTCATGTCTTTGTTTGCCCTTCTCCCCCCAGGCATCCCGGAAAAAGTTGGCCTCTATTTTCTTTGTGGGGTCTCAGGAGGCCTCATGCTCCTGCTCTGCATTATCAGCCCCAAGATGGCCTTCATCCAGGACGTGAGGGAGGCTTTCAAAGACCCAGAGCTGGGGAGAAGCTCAGAGCTGAGTGGGACCAAACTGCAGGATGAACAGGATGAAGACATTCCTGATGACAGCTCCTCAGACTCCTCCTTCCGCCGCCTCACCCGCACCTACCGGGCAACAGACAACATCTTCAGCCCTGAGCTGACTGCAGCAATGGAGGGGGTGGCAGAGCACCGAGGCCATGATGGGGAGGAGATCTGGATGCCCAAGGAGTCTAGCCCGTATGCCATCCACAAGATCAAATCAGCCACCAAATGAGAGCTGAAAGAAGAGGGCTGTAGAGCAATGAGTACTTGGGGAGGGAGGGGGAGAGGAGGGGGCAAAGCAGAATCAGACATCTGGAGGCCCTGCAAGGAAATGCTCCCCAGCTCTTCACTGAGAGACACAACGGTCTGGGCTCCTCAGAGCTGACTGGAGCCGRGACCAGCATTCCTGGTGAGGTACTAGTGAGAAATCCCAAACCATGGCAGAGGGCACTGCAGCCCTGGTGCAGCCCCACAGCTGAGAGGGACTTCCTGAGAAGGCTGTTCTAGGATCAAYCCACTGCTTCAAGTGGTGTGGAAACCTCGGACCCGACCCCTCTGTGGGCAGATATGATCTCAGGGTGTAATAAGGGGTTGAGAAATGTCTTGTGGGGCTGTTGGCGCCTTTCCTGTGAACGCATTGCTAATCCTAATTTAACCTTCCAGTTCTTACCATGTTCTCTGATTGCTCAGGCTTGCTGGCTTTCAGCACTTAACCCCTCTCAGTCCAGCAAAGTCTGGAAAACCCTGGTGCTTTTCGGGCTCTATTTCCTCCCGTTTCTTTTCATGTGCTAGTTCCCACATCCCAAAGGGCTAGGACAGTATGCTGATGGCCAGAGATGACAGCTTTTGGCATAGATAAAAAAACTGAAAAGATGTGGGGAGGATGAACACTGACCTTGGAAAGACCATCTTGGTGGGTGTACGAAAGGGACCACAAGGACCGATCAGCAGAGCCACACAGCAGCACTGGCTGCTGGCAGGTACCTTGAACAGGCATAGTTGCTGGCATTTCTCCYGGCCCCGGTTTCCCTGATGAGCGCTGCACCTTTGGGAACTGCGGTAGCAGGAGGTGGCTGCTGTGAGGTGAGGGAGGAAAAGTTCTGAGAGTGTGCTAGCTCTCAGGAGGAATTTGCTCAAATGGTCTTGTGAGCATTTGGAAATTCTTTCACTTCATGTCTTTCTGTGATTGCCTTCTTGCCGCTTTTATTTTGTGCTGGCTGGAGAGCTTCGGTTTCCAGGTAACAGGCTAACTTGCTGGGGCCTTTTCCAGCAAATAAATGCAAAGCTCTGAGTCAGAAAACAAAGCCATTGAATTTGAGCTCCCACCAGTCCCGATTGCTGAGCCCCACGCAAAAGCCCRTGGGGGCAACTTGCACTGCAAGAAACTCCTGCCTTGGACTGGCATGCYGGCCACTTCAGCAGGCAGGGGCCCGGTGGGCTCTCAGCATGACTTCTCAGAGTTGTGCCTTCCGCAGCAAACTCTCATGCTGACTGTGCACCTCCAAAGCAGAGGWGCTGAGCAGAGGCAGCCGCCAGGCCACACGAGGTGAGCCCATGCCATCAGCTGCTGCCTGCCCTCCCACATTGCGGTCTGAGTTCACCTCCCTCCYTGGGATTTGCCCTTACCAATTGAGGAAGCTACATACAGTGCAAACACTGTGGTGTCTCTTTGCCACAGACAGGGCCAAGGCTGAACTATGCAACCTTCACGTTGGTAGGGGCTGCTCTGAGGGCTCAGCGAGGGTCAGGAGACACTGCTCTCCATCAGGCATTATAGCCTTCAGCAGAGTAGCATGGGATGGGCCTAGCCCCAAGGGGCTTCAGCTTCCCTTTATCAGGTTGGGGCTCCCCTCTTCCTTCAAATGTGGGGTTATTGGATGCACACATGGTGTGTTGCAGCCTTGCCTTGTGGTGGTGCCTCCATCTCTAAGGCATCTTGCCATCAGTATTTATTTGTCTTTAGTCACAAAATCCCTCCTTGATCTCTGGCATTAATGGTGAGAATGGGGGAAAATGAAACAGTAATCCTTAGCCTTTTCTGCACAGATCAGCTCCTTTCTTAATGATGATGTTTCTGGCTCTGGGCCATGGGGAGCAACAAGTTTGGCCTGTTTTAGTCTGGGAGCAGAGGTGGGGAAAGGCAATTCCTAAAGATCCCATGAACAACACTTCCCTTCTCTTCTTTCTCTCAAGCCCAAGGCACACTGTCCAGTAAGCAGTCCTGGAATGRATGTCCCCAGATGCCTTGTGGAAGGGTTTCTAAGTAGCCTTGGACATGACCCCTCGATAACAAAGAGCTAGACTGGGTCTGAGGACCATTCCAGGTTTGAAAGGCAGCACAGAGCTTATAATATTGTGGGAAGGGGCTGGATGAATCAAAGAATCACAGAATGGTTGATGTTGGAAGGGACCTCTGGAGATTATTTAATCCAATCCCCCTGCTAAAGCAGGCTCACCTAGAGCATGTTGCCCAGGACCATGTCCAGATAGTTTTTGAATAGCTCCAAGAATGCAGACTGCAGTACCTCTCTGGGCAACCTGTTCCAGTGTTTAACTTGTTGTCCCCCAGGATCCCCAGGTCCTTCTCTGCAAAGCTGCTTTTGAGCCGATTGGCCCAGTTCTGGTGCCTGGGGTTATTTCTCCCAAGGGAGAGAACTTTACACCTTCCTTTGTGGAACTTCATGATGTTTCTGTCTGCCAGTTTCTCCAGCCTGTCAAGGTCTCTCTGATTAGCAGCACAAACCTCTGGCATATCAACTACTCCTCCCAATTTTGTATCATCAGTGATCTTCCAGAGGGTATATTCAGTTCCATCATCTAGATCATTAATGAAGACATTAAACAGTATTGGCTTCAATATTGACCCCTGAAGTYCAGGGCTGTGATTCCACTTTTCACACTACTTCCTTCTCAGAGGATCCTGAACTCTACCATCTCATGGTCACTGTAGCCAAGGTTGCCTCCAACCTTCACATCCCCAACCAGTCCCTTCTTGTTTGTAAATACTAGGTCCAGTAGAATACCTCTGCTCATTGGCTCCTCTATCACCTTTATCAGGAAGTGATTAGGATGAAGGCAGTGACCCATCTCTTTCCACAACGGAGGACTTCAGGCACCAGTATGGTCTTGAGAGTGCATGTAGCAGGGTCTAATCTTCCATAAACTGCTGCACATGAAGTGCCAGGTTGGATGTAGCAGCAAGAGAGGGCTGGAAATTGGCAGCAATCAAGTTGGACTCTGGTCTGAGGACTCATGCAGGCATTTATGCTGGAGCAAAGCCCTCCAACATCCAAAAATCAGGAAGAGACATACCAGCTCAGGAGATTATGCAGTATGAGACTGAAAGATGCTTTCCCTGTGAGGAGGGTTGTGTCCATCTGTGAATGCTGGTTTGTTACGGCACAAGTCTCAACAGGATGGCTGGGGGAGACGTCCGTAGTACCCTTTACTCCTGATGCTGTTAGCACTCAACTGGGTATCAGAGAGGCACTAGCTACATTTCTGCAATGAGAGCTGCTCCRTGTTTTCCTGTGGATGATTTTCTGTTGCAGAGCTAAGGGAGAGACAAATCGTTGCTTTTCACTCAATTTGAGGGGTTGGGAAGGGATGTGGGAGCCTAAGGAGGGTGTGGGGCTCACCCCTCAAACCCACCTCCAGCATCCCTTGCTAACCAGTAGGACAGCAAGACCTAATGGCTAGCCTCAAAGCTTGTCTCCATTCTTGGACAGCTGCTACTGCTCYGACCACAAAGCCAAGCTCCTTTCCAGGCCCTGCAGCAGGTGATAACACAGCTTGCACGGCTGAGCACGTAGTTCTGGTGACTGACCTCCTTCTGGGCCTCCAGCATCCTGAGAAAGGCTCAGAGCAGCAGATCGCGGCAGCCCTGGTGGGTGCAATGTTCCCAATGGGGATGGATGCCTGCCGGCAACGTGGCTAGCATCTGCCCCACTTCACTCTTTAGCGTTTCGCTTTTGTGACCAATTTCTCATTAACAGCTGGAAGAACTGCAGTGCCATTTCCTGCTTTGTCTTCTCACAAAGGCCAAAAGCCCTCCCAAGCCTTCTCCAGCCTGTCCTGGAGATTTTGTTCCAGTGYAATCCTTTCTGTTCAGTTTATAGACCGGCACTATTGGTCTGTGCTGTGCATTTGTCAAAGCTGCCAGAGGAGGGAGCCAATGAGGAAGAAATGAGAAGCACGCTGAAAGCAGATAGCTCCATCCAGGGTGGGAAGGAGATGGGGAAAGCTTGACCCCCTCCATGCAACATGCCTCCATCTCCCTACCTTCCCACGGTGTTTGCTTTGCAGGGCTCAGTTCTTGCTCCTCCACAGTTCATCAGAATGTCCCTGTCTTTTCTCCAGCCCCAACGGTCCAGTGTGATTTCAGGCACGCGTATCCATGGCACTGACCATAGCACTCGTGTGCAGTGTTGGGCTTCCTCATATCAGCTCAGTTTCCCCTGAGCTCAGCTTTTCCTGGGTGAGCTCTGAAGGGCTATCAGTGCAGCAATGACCCGGGGARTGGAAAGCTTCCATATGCTACATTTGGGCAGCACCGGCAAAGGCAGACCCATCCCAAAGCTCACCCGAGCCCCTGCGGAGCTGCAGGCTGACTTGGAAGGGGTCAGGGGGATTATAGACTAGGGATCTTATCCTATAGGCTGATACACTGTTGTTTCCATCAGCTGGGATTTGTCCCAGCTCTGTCTGGGAAGCAAGTGTCTGACTCACATTTTTGGCTGGGGTGCACTGTGGTGTCATATACAAGGCAAACTCCTACAGCCTCGAGGAGCTGATCCACACAGGCAGAGAGCAATCCTCAGCAAGCTCCCAGGTCACAGACGGCAGCAGTTGCACCAGTAAGCTGGGGCTGGAAAGGAGAAACAGCAGAAGGACAAAGCAGTGCAGACTGGAGCCACAGCAGCCCCAGCTGGGTTCAGGGATTYAAAGTAGTCAGAATGGGTGAGAGCTACCTTTAAAGTCCTGCCAGCCTAGGAGCATCCCTCTGCGATGGCACAACCCAGGAAAGCAAAGACATTCTGCTRCTTCTGGCTGCAAATGCCCCCAGGTCCTCTTTCTGCCAGACTTTGCAAGAGCCACCGAGGGACYTCAGTACATATGACCCAAATTGCACTTCTTGTTAGCAAGGAGAAAAATCCTGCCCACATAAGTGCTCACCCTTATTTTTGACACACTCCCTGAATTTCTGCTGGCCCCACTGAAGTAATCCAATAAATCACCCTGAGTGTGGCAGCCTTGGACTGGTCGTGTAAGGTTGGTGTGCTGAGAAGCCCTGCTGGGAGCATCCCAGCCCTTTGCAAGGAGAGGGGTTCATGCATGCCCCAAAGTTCTGTGMATGCAGAAAGCAGTGTCTGCACACTCACCGGGCTGGAGGGTCTGTGCACCTTGTGCAAGGGTCAGACTGTGTGCTGGGCATGAACCCTGCAGCAACCCGAAGTCAAGGAACAGTTTACAGGCCCTATTTTAGCATTTTTATTGCTGTGCTAATAAGGAAACAATCCTGTTCCATTTACTCAGCTGAAAGCTAACGAAATCGTCTGAGTGTGGCAACAGTGGCACTCGGATGTGGGACTGGCACAAAGCATTTGCTTGATTTATACTTAGGAAACCAGAATATTTTGTAAATGCAGAGAAAACCTGCTGACTGGGTAATGCTCTCCCCTTCTACATTGCCAAGCATTGCTGAAATTACCTCAACTTCAAGGTTTCCTCTGGGCCTAAAACTTGAAAGCAGACACAGTGATAAAAGCACCTAAGAGTTGGAGAAAGGAAGGGAAGTTTGTACACTGACACATCCATGGTTTTGTATTTTGGTGAAGTGTACCCGGAAACTAAAGACAGCAGGTATAAAAAGATGCCACTTCTCCAGCCACCAAACTGCTGTTAGCTCCACAGCTGGAGGAYGGGACCGCAAAGAGGGCTGCATTTGGACTTTGGCATACCAGCTCTTTCACTGTTTGCCATTTTTGTGTTGCAAATTTTGGTCCTGTCCCACCTTTACCAAAGCAAACCCYAAAGGAATCATCTGAAGGGGAGGAGTGAAGAGCTCTCTTCCTCTCCTGCTTTTAAAATACAGGCAGGAGAAGTGGTGGCACCATGCAGGAAGGTCTGGTGCTGCAYTGAAGCACAGCAGTGGGCTCCAGTGGGCCTGCAGGTTGTGTGGTGCATAGCCAGACGCATCCATGCAGCTTGCTAGCTGTCAGTCTCCAAGCTGCGTGCATGAACATATTTAATGTCAGATTTAATTTTCCTATATATCAGGTTTGGGTAGGTTGTGGCCACAGTGTGGATATGGAGGATGCACTAAAAATCCCAAAGGCCATAGGTGTGGGCCACAGAACTGCAGCCAGACGTGCTGCACACCAGCCCACAGAGCAATCGGAACAGGGCGTCTCTCTGCTCCCTACTCCGCTTGCTTGTGGCTGGGACCACCAGTGCCCCGACACAGCTTGGTCTACCTGCATGCACCTTCCTTGCTGGGGAAAATAGCGGTCAGTCCCATTGCTCAGCTAGCATCACTCAATGCCCTGCGTGCCACTTTCCAGTGGGATGCTGCTGTCCAAGCAGAGATGTCTGAGCAATCCATGTGCCAGGTACAAAGGAGCCTGCCTGAGCCTGGGTGCAAGAGGGGTAACGGGTCCAGAGATGCTCTGCTGGGTGCTTCACCACCCCAAGGTGAGAACCAGCTTTGGGGCTCTCTGAGAAAGGCTGAGCTGAGCACAAATTCTCAGGATGGGGAGCACACTTCCAGGCTGTCCATGCTTCTGGGTCCTGGAGCTGCTGAACACAGAGCTCCTGTGTTCAGGGCTAGGGGCAGATTTTTCCCAGCTATGCTGCAAAAAATTGTCCTTACACTACAGAAGGGCTGTTCATGGGAATCTCTGGGTAATGTGTGTGCACAAGCTACAGAGCGCTATTCTGCAAGGATGCATGTTTGCTTTCTAGCCCTAATATCAAGGTTGTTTGTGTTGATCAGGAATCATTTGCTGAACCTAGGGGGATTGTGTAGCACAGCAGTATGAGTGCCTTTGCTTGCATCTACCGGCAAGATCGGAGCTATGCGCATGTTTTCCAGGCTGCCTGGTGGAAAGCRTGTGTGTGTTTCCCAGCACACGGCCGCTCTCAAGGCATGCATGTGGTGAGCTGGAGTATGTGGGTTTGCTCCAGGGGAACCAGTGGGCAATGAGGGTTTGTAGCTGGGTTTTGGAAGGCCACGCTGCATGCTATTGGTGGTTTTTCAGGTCAGGTTTTGTTGTGCAAAGTGAGTGTTTATCAGACATGGTTTGTGGGCATGTTTTATACACATCATGCTGATCTGGGAGGTCTTGGTGACTGTCCAGGATGGACTGCTCCATGTCCAGGGCACTGCTGTCTAGGTCCTTACCATCCCCGAGATGCCTGGCATGCAGACTTCTATCCAGCTGGCAGATGTCTRTGGAGACTGGAGGATGCATCACCTTTTCAGGGAGTCGCTGCTCCTCCTGCAGCAGCTCAGTTTCCAAAAGCCCTTGCTAGAAGCTGTTGGTTTGCAAGAGGTATGCTGTGGCCTGGGTCTGCCTTGCCAGACCAACCCACTGAGACTGCCCTCACAGGAGGGAATCTGGGTGGCATGTGTTGGCCTCTCATCCCACTTCCCAAAGGAATGAGGATCAACTCAGAGCATCCCAACAGCTTGGAGACCCCATCGCTTCCAGCMAAGTCCTGGCAGGCAGCAGGGCCTGGAGCCCTGCATGCAGCAAGCTAGAAACATGGTCTTGGCTTGCAAACGTAGCTGATGCAGAAGCCATTTCTGTACGAGCTCTGTGGATGCTGGCGCCCCAAAGTCGGGGCTCTGAGATCATCAAAGGACATTGAATCGTACTGCAAGACAGTCCTGGTGGCTGAATTGAGCTATTTTCATGGTGAGCCCTGGGTGCTGTGTTGATAGGAGACCTCAGCTATGGTGTGTTGGAAGGGAAACTGAGACAATCAGGCCAGTGCTCAGTAACAACGAGAGACAAGYATTCTGCAATGCTAATTCCTGCTGTGAGAGCCAGGGAGGACTCTCTTGGCACACTCCCATTGACTGTTCCACACTGCCACCTCTCCTGACTCTGGCCCACATTGCTGCCAGTGACCATGCTCAGAGGATCCCAGGACTTTGCTGTGAGCAGCAAGGCCCTGACCCTGACAGGCTGCAGCCTAGAAAAACCCTTCTCTGCCTGCAGAAGCAGCTGAGATGGGGRTACCCATGAATCGGTGAGCATGAGCATGAAGGCACATGGCTAGAAATGGCCYAACAAGAGCTAATCTGCACAAGCAAGGTAGCTCCATGTCCTCCAGGACAGGTGTTGTGCCAGCCCTCAAGGTGTGACAAGAACAGAAAGCAGCTGTCCAGCCCCAGCGCCTGTCTCTTCCACAGTAGTTGGCAGTGGATAAAAATCTAAGGGACTGAACAGTTCTTATCAGTTGGTTTATTGCTTCAGATAACTCACATTGAAGATGTTTTATGGATTTAAAGCAGGATGGGGGTAAACTTGCATGAGTGTTTTACAGGCACTTGCACTCCTGAGAGCTTGCAGGAAGCTCCTACTGTTGCCCAAACTTGTGCTTGCCTTCCTTTGCCTCTGGGGCCTGGAGGGATAGGACCTATCTGTGATCACAGGTTAGACCGCTAAGGCTGCTGCTCCTCTTGAYGCTTGGCCTTGACACTGTAGGGACAAGTGACAGGTATCAGCCACGTGCCTTGCATCCTGGCTCAGAGCCCCCAAAGACGAGCAACCTGGACACAGGCCCCAGTTGTCCTCACCACCACTTTAAGATCATCGCTCAGCTCCCCTGTTGCTCAACAGGGCCCCACACCCATTCCAGCCTCAAGCAGTCCAAGAGTAACCCTCTCCAGCCCCTAAAAGCCACCTTTTGCTTCCACTTGCCCAGATCAGAAGCCACCATGAGCACTGCTGATGCGCTTGGGGTAGGTATATGGARGTGAGGATATCTCCCACCCTAGGGCTGCAGGCACATCTTACCTCTGCAATACGTGCTCCAGCTGGTCCCAGAGTTCCTGCTCCTGTGTATACTTGTTGTGGCCATCTGTGAGGCTGATGTTACCTAACACTTTCATCGTATCACAAGAAAATGAGACACCAGGGGTGTGACTGGCCAAGGGCTCCTCGCTGGGGAGCTGAGGTCAGATCTCCCCATTTCTGATCATAACAGAGGATGAGAAGTGGCCAGACCCTCTGAGAGCAGCTGAGTTTGTGAAACAGCCTAGTATGGGCCTTTCTGGATCCAGCAAGGGTCCCCTTAACACACCAACCAGGAGTAGAGGGTAGGGGAGGAAGCAGGAGGGATGGAGCCATGCTGCAAACATTTCTGGGCACAGGGCTGCCTCCCAGCCAGTTTTCAGGGCTGTGGACCAGCAGCACCCACTCATGCYGTTTTTGAGGCCATGTCCTGCAGCAGTGGGTTCCAGCCTTCAGTCCTACTACCTTCCAACGTCACATAAATAGGAGAGCAAACAGGAGGGCAGAGCTGATCTTGCAGCTTCTGTGCTGTGTGTACTAACTAATAGCCCTGCCTCATGAAGCACACACCCTTYGCAGGTTGGCTTCACATCTGCTGCGGAAACAGCACTCGGCAGAGCAGACGTGGCACAGGCTGACTTCTCCAGCATCTGCCAGCCTGGCACCCTCCCTCTGCCCAGGGCCAGCCTACCAGACATCGATGTCACCATCGCTATGTGGGGGCTGCTGGCCACCAGGCTCTGCTTGGAAAACGACATATGGGAAAAAGATCCCCAAGGGAGTGTGGCTTCGCTGTCCTTCCCCTGTGATATAGCCACAACCTCCCCAGTGCTTCCCAYGGTGGTGACTTACTTGCCATGGTGATTGAGCTGTGGAAGCTGCCTGCTCAGGGTTTAACTGGCTCACAACCATCCCTGAGACACGAGGGTGTCTGCTGTGTCGGAGAGCCTAGCTCCACCCCTACAAGGAAACCAGACACTTAGCCCAAAGTTGTGTTCCCATCCTCGGCAGAGTTCCCCTCCCAGCTGCAAGGTGCTCCTTGGCGCCCAGGGTGCCAACGCCCCACACACCACCCCTCTGACAGCAGCTTCTGAAGCTCCAGAGGTTCTGCAGCAGTGCCCRCTTAGGGCACTGGTGTCTGGAGGTYGGCATGGGCAGAGCGTTGCAGTTTCTGAGCCACACGTGTTGGAAGAAGGCTACACAGGAGTTAATGATGGCGAAGCCAGACCCAGCCTCCTGCACACAGAGTACAGAGAGGGACACAACACTAGCACCATCACACTGCGCAGTCTCCAGGCAAGGCCAAACACAGGCCCACAAGCCCTTAGCACTGAGGTGCCAGCTGGACACCTGGGTTCAAGTTCATGCTCTGGCACAGCCTTGCTATAGGACCTTGGTCACATCACTTTCCCATCCCTTGATTTCCCCATCAGGAAGAACAGAAGAGGGGGAATAAGTCATTTGCTGGACCCTAAAATCGATATTTGRGTTATGGACTCGCTGCAGGATTGGGAGCATCAGCACATCAATGTTGTGCACTTCCTTCTCCCTGACTTTTCTGTCTGTGCTCTGGAGTAGCCACATCTTTAGGCTGCACTTTGCTATTTACTCAGTAAAGTCAGCAAAAACATGTAGCAATATGCCATCAGTCCCAGTGAGCCCCTTTCCCCAAGGGTCAGCACTGAGGTGCCCACAGCCCACCTGGGGCCCTGGGGCCAGCTGCTCTGCGAGCTGCCTGCTGCTCAGCTTGTGCGAGCAGGTGCCTGGGCTGGAAGCCTTGCCCCTTTCCTGAACAGCACTTAGAGGGAAACTCCTGGCTCCTACAATTCTTAATTTGTCATCATGCCAGAGCTTCCCCATATCTGTGAGACCCTGAACGTTGCTGGTGGGGTTAAAGACACACATGGATCTGCCAGGGTACCACCTGCAGGTACAGGCTSTGTCTGCAAAGTGAGTGCAGTGTTTGAATGAGGTCTAGTTCAACCCAGAGAGGCTCAAAAAGAAGAAAAAGAAAACATTTCTCTGCATTTTCTTAACAGTCATTAGCTCTGTTCCAGACTGTCTTCTGTCCCCAGGATGTTCCAGTGGCGTCCCATGGGGAGCTGTGTTGCAGGCAGCAGGATGAGGATGTGGCTGTGCCACAAAACCAGGTGCCAGCTTGTTCATTTGCTTGAGTTCATTCCCTCTGCAAATACCTTTGAAAAGCCAGGTCCCCTCACTGCGGCATTTAAGAGGCATGGACCCAGGAGAGAYTGGTGCAGCAGCCAGAGGTTGGTGTTCTCCTCTCTCCTTTCTACCTGTATGTAGCCAGGCAGGACACAAGGCTGCCTGGGAGGCTGGGTGGCAAGGACAGGTAGGATTAGCTCTGAAGGAAGTGGGGAATGGACTGAGCTCTGGAGCCATATGAAAACCAAAACACACYCTTAAGTGCCAAAACAATTGGCAGGGCTTGAGGCCATTCAAAACAATGCCATCTAGCTCCATGCTCTTCCCTACCCTCTCTCAACTTTACCAGCTATTTTCCTATGAAATCAGAGCCCAAAACTGATCTGAGCTTGCCAGGACCACCCTCTTCCCAGGCTGCCTAGGTACTTGCCAAAACTGGGGCATGTTCTGGGATCATGCACTGTGGTTTTATCTGGCTTTCGCTGCTCAGGTAGCTCCTGGCATCTCCTGCAGTCTTGATGCACCTCCAACCCACTGGGGAACAGAAAAGGAAACGCACGTCTTAAGAGTTCCCCACACATGTTTTATCTTCTGCCCCACAGTTGAATCAAAATCAGAACATGCAACTCTGCCTATGGAAAGGTTTGGATTCGCTTGGGTTTTGGACACAGCTCAAAGCTAGGTCCTACTTTGTTCTGGCACAGCCCTGCTTCCTATTGCCTCTTGGGGACAGCATGTTCCTGAAAACCTGAACTGCAGAAAACATCACCCAGACAAGCATAGCTGGCCCTGTCCAGACTCAGTCTTATGAAATAAAAGGGAACTTGCTTTGATTTTCCTTCCCACAGAAGGGTGCCAGAGATTTCAGCTTGAAATGCCACCGGTGGTCCTTAACTCCATGGCTAGGAAAGCTGTGCACTCCCACAGCACTGAAAACCAGGGTACCTGGCAGCCTCCGTGGAAATGCTCCCATGCTGATAAACACTGTGGCAACAGGGGCTGAGAGAYGGAGAACTACGTGCAGAGAGAATCTCAGACACATAGGAACTGCAGCAGGAGTTGAGGCATCAGAGGAAGAAAGACTCGGGAAGATGATGCACCCAAGACCCGCTCCTGGCAGTAGCAGTGTGGCGCGCAGCTGTGAGGTCCGTGGTGGCTGGTGCTACCATGCTGCGTGGTCCTCAGTCCTTGTGCTTACTGCGCTAAGGCAACCTGATGCTGAGCACATCTCACAGTGGGGTACTGAGCCCATAGCCAGGGGTGCTGAGTCTGGGGAACAACTCYTCATGCAGTTGCTTCAGGCTGTTAAGCCAGAGGGCAAGTGGAGAAACCAGGAGAAAAGTGTCCAACCCCTTTTTCGATTCTCTGACAGCCAGTCTGACCCCTGAGTCTGCCCTCGGAGACATCTGTAGTTTCCACCATCTGATTTTTGGCATCTGCAGCTTGCTCAGGCCACAGGCACCAAAGCCAGCAGCACAAAATGGGCAGCTGTAGTTCCTCTCTGCCACCCACCCGGGCTGTCCTCCATGGGTCTCTGCAAGCAAAGAGGCATCTCTGCAAGAAAGGGAGTAGTGAGGCTCGTCTAAGATACTGTGGGATTTTAGAGCAATCCTCCAGCATTCACACACAYGGACATTGGAGGGATCCCACAGAGCAGCATCCAAACCTCCTCTGTACTTTTCTGGGCCTAAACTCTCTGTATGGCTTTGGGCAGCTCATCTCAGCACCCTCGTGACTCCAGCATTTAACRAGAGCCGAGAGCAGCAAGGTCAGCTTCCTGGCCATGCCAGGCTGCTTTCAAAACCACAGTGACAGAAAAAGCCCTGCAGCCAGTGCAGAGCCTGGGCATGACCAGCTATTACAAGTCCTCCAAGAGAAAGACACTCCTGCGGTTTTACAGGCTCCTGCAGTCCAGGGCAGAGCAGCAGGGACACATGGCCTGYGTGCTGAGATTGCTGCCTGAACATGTAACCGTAGGAGCTGGACATGTCACCTAGTGGTGGCCAAAGCAGGACCCCACCAAGGGGAACCCATGCTCTGGGGCACTCAGGAATTGCAGGGCCAGGAACTGCTGGCTCACAGGAGATGAGCCCACAGGTTAAACACGGCCTCTTCATACCCCTGTGACCTGCCATCTTTGAGAGATTTGCAGCTCCAGGAAGAGATGAGCACCTTCTTTTGGATGCTGGAGAAAGGCATATTTTTTTGACCTGCTTTCAACTCTCTCAAGGAATTTGGCACATCATTATTCCAGGCTGCCCTCTCCCTGTTTTGGTGTCAAGATTTTGGCTGGCTGGCTTGGCYTGGGAGATGTTTAGTCTCCTCAGGCTTGGGTGCAAAACACAAATCTACCTGATGCTCAGCTGTCCGTGCATTCCACCTCAGCRGCTGGAAACACAGTCCTCAGGCTTCCTTGCAAATGCAGAGGCTGGCTAAGCAAGTGCGAAGGGTTGAAACAAGCACTCAGGGGGGTTGTGGCCTGCAAATCTCTGTGCTTGCCAGGCTCACAGAAGCAGCAGCGTGCATCTACCAAGTACCATCCCACGCAGCAGAAAAGTCATCTCAGAGAGGTGACGTTCTCACAAGCACTGTGACAAYGAATGCCTGGGTAGAGGAGGAAGGAAACGAGTCCTGAAAAGGGAAAGATGATGATAACTTAGGTCATATGGGCTTGGAGAGGCAATGACCAGCTGGTTAATCAGCATTGACCCAGCCATGTCCACCTTTGTCCCAGGTTAAGGCATAGGAATACAAGGGGCGAGAGGAGCTGGAGAGGCAGGAGGGAGTGAGGAGGACTACAGGAGGCAAAGCATGGGCAGAAATGGGTAGGAAACATGACTTACTGGTTCTGCTGCACTTGGTATAACTTGTTTACAGCTCTTTCAAGCCCTCAGAGCCTGATTAGGGAAGATGTTCATGCTCGTCTCCCTGTAGCTCCAAAGCTGRGTTTGGCTGCAGTTCAAGCCAAGACTCTGCCCAGAAGAGAGCTCCAGCAGCCAAGACTTTCCAAGGGGTGAGTCTGAAACAGCAGTGGTGCTGAGAACTCCTTGCAATTCACCCTGCCAGTTCTGCAGTGGGAGACCACAGCAGAAGACCTCCCAGGGGCTCTACAGGATCTTGGTGCGAGAGCTGAGAGTGAAGCTTTAGCTGGTCTCTGCAGAAGCTGCAGCCTTCCTCCCATGGAGGCGTTCAGGGGGTGAATCCGTGCCACTTCGGCCACTGTTATMCTGTCATAGCTGCTGTGGACAGTCAACCCAGGCAGTAGGTTTTTGGTGGCAGGTGGGAGCCCTCCTTGTACGGACCCCACGGTCAGCCAGATGGGCAGTTAGCTGTGCAGCCAGCTGTGGGCATGCATTTGATGCTCTCTTCAATAATTGTCCATGATTGCACTTGGACTTTTTTCTATCAAACGTGGGCATCTCCGAGGTAGGAAGCCAGGGGAACATGTTCTGGAAGGAAGAAGAGAGATGAAAGAATTAAACACACCGGGAAAACTGGTCCAGCCTGAGGAGCTGCCAGCACTGCRCTTGGTGCGCGGTGCATTGCTGCGGGTGCTGGGCGGACGCGGTGCCAGAGGCAGCTGCTGTGCTGTCGCGCTCCTGTCCCATGCTGAAAAAGAGACCCTGCTTTGATAAGGATCTCCCTGTCTGGCCTGATTTCCCCCAGCTGCTTCCCTGCTGGCCCCGCAAAGCAGTGGGTTGAGGAATGGAGATGCAAAAGTGGCTCTGGCCAGCCTTTACAAACCTGCTGGCTTCAGGAGCTCTGCCTGCCCACCAGTGCCGCCAGGCACCCATGGGCGCCAGCTGGTTGCGCGGGCAGTAATGGGCACCACTGGGTTGCACTTGCACTTGCAGCAGCAGGGAGGGTCTGTCCCTGCCGGGGCTGCCGCAGGGACCCCTCAGGTTGCACAGGTTGATCCTGCACGCTCCCGGCCCCGGTTTGCTGTGGACCACGTCTCAGGGCCTTTTACTGCTCTCTCTGCGCAGGAGGTGCCCCAGGCCTCCCTCCTGCCCCCCGTGCCTCCCCTGCTCCCAGGTCGGGGTCGGGGCTGCCCTCTGGGCCCAGCTCGCCCCAGGGATCCTTTGTGCCTGGGCTTGTTCTCCTGCAGCGCCCGAGAAGCTGGAGGCCGGAGCGCGTGCAGTGAGCTGGCTGGACTCAGCTGCGATGCCAGGTCTCCTAAGGGAGGCGATCGGGGAGCTGGCTGCAGGGCACAAGCCTGCAGCAGGGCCGGGGGGGACAGGCCCCTTGTGGGGAGGCAGCCAGKGCTGCACAGCAGGGCCGGGGCGGGGGGTAATGAAGAAGGGGCGAGGGGAGAGGGAGGGGAGGTAGACAGATGTGCAGGGGGGTGCAGTCCCAGACAGATGTGCAATTTGGGGGATGGGCAAGGCACAGGCAGATGTGTAGCTGGAGGGGGCCACACCTGTACAGATGTGCAGTCGGAGGTGAGGCATGGACAGATGTGCAGCGGAGGTAGGCGCAGACGACGCGCCGCCGCGCAGGCTCGGACAGATGTTCAGCGGGGGGGGCGGCCCGACAGCTGTGCGGGGGCACCACGCGCTCCCGCGGCGCCCGTCCGTGCGCTGCCACTTTAAGATCGATTTAAACCCGAGCCTTACCCAGCCAATCGGAGAGAGGCTTGCGCGCCCTTGCCCCCGCCCCCTTCGGCACCGCCTTTCCCCATTGGGCAGCGCGGCCGAATTTTAAACTCTCCGCGCCCGCCCCCTAGTAACCGCATCGCGGCCCGCGCGCTGATTGGCTGCCGCTTGGCCAGTGCCGGCCGCCGCCGCCGGGCTGCTACTTTCAAAAGAGCCGGGGCCAGGGCGGCGGCGCGGCGCGGCGGCGGCGCAGGTGAGCGGGGCCCGGCCCGGCCCNCCGGGGCCAGGGCGGCGGCGCGGCGCGGCGGCGGCGCAGGTGAGCGGGGCCCGGCCCGGCCCGGCCCGGCCCGGCCCGGCCCGGCCCGGCCCGGCCCGGCCCGGCCCGGCCCGGCCCGGCCCGGCCCGCGGAGTGGGGACCGGGCCAAGGATCCTTTCCCGAGGCGTGGGGCCTCTTCCCCGGGGTCCCTCTGGGGCTGCCCCTACGGGCCAGCCCATGTGCCGCTCTGCGCGGCCCCCACCGGGGTCGGTCCCTGCTGCCTCCCCGGCCCTCGGAGGAGCAAGCTCCCTGCGGCCCCCTGGCATCCCCTTTCTGTGCCTCGGTTTCCCCCGGTCGGGGGCAGCCAGGCGCTGGTACCAAGCCCCGCTCTGCCCTGCAGCTGTGCTTGCAGAGAGGCTGACGGGAGGCAATGCCGGTGCCACGCAACGCCAAGACACTGGGCACCAAGCAGCCCCGAGCGGGCAAGGCGGGCAGCGTGACAGAGAATGGCAAACCTGAGAAGGTAAGCCCTCCGCGGGGTGGGGGACAGTGGCTAGGAGGTGTGGGGGTTCCTCTGCGGCAGCTGGTCCCATTGCCATGTCCCACCGCTTGTGTTGCAGGAGGAGAGCTGTCAAGCGAAGAGGTCCCCGTCCTCTCCTCAAGGGGGGCCCAAGAAAAGGTCGGCATTTGGGGACATCACAAATGTGAGTGCTTCCTTGGGGTGAGAGGGTTTCTGTGTTCCCTCTGAGCCCCCTATAGGAGCGGGGCTGGCTCTCCAGGGTATCCTCCTTCTGCTGATGGARCAGAGGGTGTCAGGGTGTCTTGTGCCCTGTTGTGGGGTGAATGGGTTTGCTTCCAGCCTGTGTGGAAGGATTCACCACCTCTTGCTTTGCTTCCCTCTATGTACCTTTCTGTATGTCCTAATTTCCCTCAAAACAGGCTCACAAAAGCCAGACAGTGATGGGGAAGAAGGAAGCTGTGAAAGCTGGGCCACGTAAGGTGCAGAAGGCACCAGCTGTCCTTGGGGTTGCAAAGAACAATGAGATTAACCTGAAAAAGTGAGTACCCAGGTGAGATGGGGGACAGGAATGGTGGGGGGGGAAAACACTGGAGGCAGCACCTGGGATCCAGCTCTGGAGGGGGTGGGAGAGAGGAAGCAACAGTGAGGGAACTTCCTCAGGGATGTGGAGTCCATGGGCTGGTACCCTCAGCCCTCGGAGAAGGGACATGCTGCATTGTTGATTCATGGCACTAGCTGCTGCAGGTTGCCATGTAGGGCCAGGAGCTACATGGGCAGGGGGCAGTGGATAGCTGGGTCTATGAGAGTATTTTAGAAGCTGTTGAGCCACTTCCTGAAGTGAACAAGGGGCTGGAGGACCACTTAGAGTCGGGAGGTGTGGGTTCCCACCCAGTGGTGACTTATGCTCTTGTCCCATTCAGATCAATGAGAAAAACTCCCCTGACAGAGACTCCTGCAGAGCCCAAGAAGGTTCCTGTGCCAGAGGAGCCTCAGCCTGTGCCTGTGCAGGTACCACAGTTGCCCAAGGAGAGGGCAGGGACCCTGGAGTGCAGCCTGGCTCCTGGTCTCATCCTGATCTTGCTGGTGATGCAGGCCTGTGGCTGTTGCCAGTGGTGCTGGGGCCCCAGGCAGTGCTTTGAATTTCAGAGATGAGCCCAGTGTGACAGGAGCTGGGGACATGCACCCCATGCCTTCTTCCTTCAAACATCTCTTCTGGGAAAGAGCAAGGTGGGGGCTGCAGGGCAAGTGAGGCAGAGCGGTCAGGCAGATTGGGGGTGGGGAGCTGTTAGAGGTGCAGTTGCATTGCCTTGAAGGGGTGACCTCCTCCCCAGGCACCCTGCAGATCCATGCCCACTTCTCCTCGTTACAGCATGCGGCTGCCCCTCATTGATGGCTATCCTTACAGGTGCCAGCAGTAGAGGACATAGACAAGGAGCAGCTGRGTGATCCTTATGCCAGTGCGGAGTACGCCAAGGAGATTTTTGACTATATGCGAGAGAGAGAGGTGGGTGCTGAGTGCAATGGAAGGCTGAGCCAGGCAAGGTTGCCCACCCTCAGGGAGCAGCCAGCATGCTGCCCAGAGGCTCTTGAGCACCTGGCAGTAGTGGGCATGTCACCACTGCACCTTATTTTGGGGTAGAGGGTGTCTAGCAAGACCCTAACAACCCCTGCCTTGACAGGAGAAATTTGTGCTCCCCAACTACATGGAGAAGCAGCCAGACATCAGTGGGGACATGCGGGCCATCCTGGTGGACTGGATGGTGGAAGTGCAGGTACATCAGCCTGGGGAGGAGTCCTGACCCTTCAGAGCAGCCCCCTGCCCTGGGTGAGGGTCAGGGCATTTCACATGGGGCTGCCTCACTTAGGTAGAGGCTCCTTCTGAGTTCCCAGGGCAGAGCTGATGTGCTCCCTGCCACCCCAAGCTGGAGACGAGTCTGCATGACCCTACTCCCAACTTGGTCCTGTTGGTACCTCTCTAGCCCTTATGGAGGATTTTGCAACCAGGCTTGGAGAGGCAGGGGTGGCCTGGCTCCTGTGTGACTTCCCACTGCTTGCATCTTTGCAGGAGAACTTTGAGCTGAACCATGAGACGCTATACTTGGCTGTAAAGCTGGTGGACCACTATCTGGTGGAGGTGGTGAGCATGAGAGACAAGCTGCAGCTCATTGGCTCTACGGCCATCCTCATCGCCTCCAAATTTGAGGTGACTCCTTGCAGTGTGCTGCATCAAAGTGCTAGAGGGAGAAAGGGCTGTATGTTTCCAGCCTTCTGTAGCTGTGAGTTATGGAGAAGGCCAGGATATGATGTATCAGGCCACTGCTAATGAGGGATGCCAGAGTGGCTTATCTGTCCAGGTGAAACCTCCTGGGGCTGTGAAYGCATGCCAGATGGACTGGATTCTGCCTACTGGTGACCTGGGTCTTCTCTCTGCAGTGCAGAGACCACCAGGACACTTGAGTTCATCCTGTACAAGCAGTACTAGGAGCTAGAGGGTGGTCAGTGTGGCTATGGAGGAARAGGGCTGAGGCGACACAAATAAATGCTGCCTCTGTTTTCATGAGACCTGCTGAACATCATAACGGTCCTTTCAGGACCTAGCAGGGCAGCCCTTTATGGGACTTGCAAACCATAAGGCTTTGTACCTCCTTGCAAATGGTAGGATCCCCTGAGTAYTGGCAGGGTGAGTTCCTGTTAGGCTACTAAGCAGGTTGTGCCCTGGCAGGAGCGGTGCCCCCCATGTGTAGATGATTTCCTGTACATCTGTGATGATGCCTACAAGCGGGAAGAGCTCCTCGCCATGGAGATGAGCATCCTTCGCACACTCAAGTTCGATATCAACATCCCCATCCCCTACCGGTTCCTGCGACGCTTTGCCAAGGTGTGGTATGAAAGCGAGTGAATGGGCTGGTGTTACAGCCATGGGGTGCTTGTGCCTCTGAGCCCCCCCCCCCCTTATGTTGCCTTCCCTTCAGGAGGGGACTCTTGTGCTTCACAGCGTCCACCAGACAGGCTAGAGTCAGGTGCTATACCTGTTTCTGCTGCCTGCTGAGGTCTGGCCTGCCTGGGTGTAGATATGCACCCCTGCAGCCTTGGGCAGGCCATGCACCAGCCCTATCCCCTCCTGCCAGCAGGGAGAGTTTGGCCAGGTCCACTCCAGCAGATGTGGAAACAGTACTGGTGTAGGACAGCCTATGTAATACCACAGCCCCAGGACTGTGGGCCCCCATGGCAGCAACATGTTCTGGATCCCCAAAAGGCCAGAAAGCRTTGCTCAAAAGGCTGAGCCTTTCTCTGTCTGCCCGAGTCCAGTGCGCCCGTGCCAACATGGAGACCCTGACACTGGCCCGCTTCCTCTGCGAGATGACCCTACAGGAGTATGACTACGTCCGGGAAAGCCCTTCCAAGTTGGCGGCCAGCTGCCTGCTCCTGGCACTCACCATGAGGAACCTCGGTGGCTGGGTGAGTGCCACCTGGCTCTGGATGCCCTGGCACCTTCCGAGGGGCTGCRCAACCAGCTCTGCCCCTTGGCACAGACATACCACAGGATGCGCAGCACTAGGCAGGCCTGTGTGCTGGGGCAATGCTGGTTCASCTGGCACTGCGCTATGTGCTGCAGATGGTACTCATCGACCTGCCCAGCAGAAGGGAGATCTTACCTCATTCTTGTGGGGCTGGAGCTCAGGGCTGGGGAGAAGATGATGGCTGTGGCTTAGCAGGGAGGACCTAGCTCACCCTCTCTGTCCCTTTGCAGACCCCCACACTGGAGTACTACAGTGGGTACTGCTCCCAGGACCTGCATCCTCTAGTGAAGAGGTTGAACTTCCTACTCACATATCAACCCCATGACAAATTGAAGGCTGTGTGGACCAAGTACTCACACAGGTGAGTGGTGGGGGCTCTGTCCTCTGCCCGTTCTCTTGGTGGAACTGCAAAGGCTGGCACCAGGAGTGCAGGTCCTTGGGAAGCAGGGGCACTGTGGCAGGTGGCAGTGGGGTGTCAGGGCTGAGACTGAGCTCTAAGATGCTGTGGCTCCTTTCAGGGTCTTCTTTGAAGTTGCCAAGGCCACCCCCATGGACATGCTGAAGCTGGAGGAGATACTGAAGAGCTAGCCCTGCCTCTGTAAATAGCCTGTAAATAGCTAGGTGCTCTTTGGCATCAGAGCACTGTGTATATAGATAGCACGATTGTTTTAATTAAATGGGAGGGAGTGGGAGGGTGGGAGAAAAAAAAAGGTCATGTAGAACTGTCAATAAAATATTGTGTACATGTCCTGTGTGCTGGCAGTGGCTRCTGGGACAGGGGTTGCCAAACCCTGGTAGGCACTGGATATGGCACATGGGTAGAGGTTATACTGAGCCTCTGAGCTGTGATTTCCCTCACTGTCTTGTCACACTTAAGGGCTGGAGGGAGGAAGGTGTGAGAGCAGGAAGAGCAGGAGTGAGGKCTGGAAGAGGCCAGGTGTCCATCACCTTTCCCCCCCTGCTTTGTTTTCCTGAAACAATGACACTACACAAGCAGCAGCAATAAATATCTCTTCTCCAAGTATTTACACAGCTTAAATACCCACATCAAGGAGGTGGCGGGGGGGAGGGGGTCTTTGCTTTGGCCCCAGCTTGGGCCTACGTACAGTGGCCCAGGCCCTCTGGTTCCTGTAGTGACCCTACTGTGGGCCGAACAGCATGGCGTGCTGCATCGCCTACTGGACTGCATCTCCACTTTAGTGTCTCCAGCCCCATAGGCTTGGGAAGAAGCAGCAGCTCCAGGGATGTTGGGGGACGAACAGACAAAGCAAGGCAAGCAGGAATGCTCCACACACATGGGGCACGCTGGGGATCTGGGCTCCCCCCTTCTGGTACCCAGCCCCTGGGCACCAGTCCCTAGGGGCTAGAGGTCCTGAGACAGGGACCCAGCGCACAGGTTTGGCTGCCATGCTGAGCCCTCACTCTAGGGCACACTGCTGAGCTCCTTAATGGCCTGGAGGATTCTCTTCATGTGGCCCACTTTGGTGATCCCCAGGTCCTGTAGGGAGGAGAAAAGTAGGTTGGCTTTCTTGTAGTATGAGCCCTTGGCTCAGGTCTCCCCTGACCAGGGAAATGGAGGGGCAGAAAGGAAAGGCTATAAAGCCCGGCTCCCTGCGCGAGAGTGTGGTCAAGCCCTAAAGTGACCTGCTGCCACGTTTAYTGGGAACTTCTTGTCCTGCTTGCAAGCACTTCCCCATGCAGCCAGAGGGTACAGCAGGAATCCTTCACCCCCTTTGCAAGCATTTTCCTGTGCAAGCAGAGAGCCTTACCAGGAGCCTTTCATCTTCCATGTAAGCATCTCCCTCCAAGCATCCCTCCATGCCCAGATGCAGGGGGAYAGCAGCATTTTGCAAGCCAGTGATCCCAAAGCAGGAGTCCTCCCTGCTTCCAGCTGCTGCCCACATGCAAGCAAGTGCAAGCCATGCCAGGTGAGCCCTGCAGCACTTTGTGCTGGGGAGCAGGAGAAGTGCATGCCTTCCCATAACATCCCCATGCCTGGCTGAGGGAGGGGAGGAAGAGGAGTGAGCTGGGGTACAGGTGCTTCCCAGGCTGGGAATCCTTTATTGGGGGGGGGGGGTGAGGTGTCTTGTACCTTCAGGTCTCTCCTCTCCAGCAGGATCAACTCTGAGCCCTGGATGTCATGACGGACAAAAATGTCTCTGTATTCCCCTAAACCGAGTGCCTCCAGCCAAGCTGCCACCTCCTCGGAGCCCCATTTGTCTGCTAGCAGGGAGGAAAACCACAGTGAGCCCTGCTGGAGGCAGCTGGATGCAGCTGGCTGAAGCAAGACAAGCAGCAGGCACCATCTCCCAGCCCAGCTTTGGCCTGAGGTCACAGGCAGCTCAGGTTGGAGAGAAGATTTCTCCTCTTCTTAGTTTACTTACAAAGCATCCGTATTTTTAACTTTGCCTTTCTCCACTTCAACAAGGCCCACAGCTGTGGAGCAGGGGCTTACCCATGGGGCTGGGATGAGCTTTACCAGAACCCACTTTTCTCCCACCTGTAGCGGAGGTGGTGGAGTTATGGTGCTGGGGGGCTCTGCACATACATTGGGGGGAAAAGTTAAGCTCCAAGGGGCTGCTAGTGACAAATGTGATCTTGTGGCACTCCTGCATGGCTGGGAGGGTTCTGCCAGCCTCCTTGGGGTAGCATGCTATGCTCCCTCTGCGGCAAGCCCAGGCCTGGAGCAGCCTGAGCTAGTGGTAGAGCAGCAGTAGGATGAGTTGAYGCATGGCAGATACCCCATAATGTGCCAGCAAGACAAGGTTGACCTTCTCCCCTGCTAGTTGTCCAATCACTAACCCTTACGGCTGGTGGAATCATCTCTCTGCTGCTAGAATCAGGACATCTGATTGACCCTTCCTTCTCACTGAGKGGTCTAGGGTCCCCAGGCCACCTGGTCTGAGCCTATCTGAAGAGACTCAGCCCCTCAACCCTTGCATACAGGATTGATGGCCAGTACTTGATGACAGTTCAAGCTCCCTTCTCCCACCCTGGTGTAAGACCCCCTTTACCTGGGAGGATGCTGTTGGATTTCTGCTTTGGCACCTTGTCTTTATCTTTCCTGGGCTTGGGGATGTTGAGGCGAAGCTTGAAGCTGCCCTTGTTAGCCGTTCCAACGTTCTCCTATGAGGAAGAGGGATGGGAGCGTTGTGGAGAGGGAACAGGAGCCGGATGGTCCTCCATCCAGTGTGGCCTTGGAGGCTGAGCCCCCTCAACTGCCACGCACCCACCTCCTCAGCAGAGTGGGTGATGGGGGACAGCCAGTGGATGTCTAGCAGCCTCTGCAGCTCCTGGCCAAGCACGCTCAGAGGGCCCTGCAGTGCCTCCTCCTCCTGTGGTGAGTCCAGCTGCGGGGGACAGGGACCGTCCCCAGCCCCTCTGCCATGCGCTGGGGCACTGGCCAGGGGCTCGGTACCCTGCTCCAGCAAGGATCCCTCCACTGGGGGGCTTGGGGTGTTATCTGACCCTGCACTCACCGCCTTCCCTTCTAGGAACGCCCTGGTCTCAGTATACAGTGCCTTGATGCTCAGCACCACCTCCACAGCGGCATTCCTGCTGAGAAACTGGAAGAAGGAAGGATTCCTGAGCACCTGGGCCCAAGGCTGGTAGGGCCAGGGGTCCAGCCCTTCTCCCCACAGCCCCAACTCACCTCCGGGCTGCCAGCGGCCCTGTTGGACAGAGTCTCACTCAACGCCATTGAGCTCGTGTTGACTGCATGCGCTAGCTCCTGCTCCATAGCTTTGTGAGCCTTGGCGGCCTCATGGATCCTGTGGGCGAGACAAGTCACAGCTTATGGGATCTTTCAGCCCCAGCTGCAGGGAGAAGGGCTGGACAGACATCCCATGAGCACTGGAAGTGGATGCCTACCCCATCTCCCCAGGTAGCTGAGCAGGGCAAGGGAGCCCAGCTCTGCAACCTTCATGGCCCAGCAGAGAGGGATCTGGGAGATTTAGGGGGACATTAGGCAGGCAAAGCATCTCTCTCCCCCATACACCATGTGCCTKCAGTGACGCCTCCCTCCCTTGCAGCTCCCTTGGTGCTTGCAGCGCCGCATCCGACCCAGTGCACTCGATACCTGCAGTAAAGCCTCCGTACGCACACCCCGATACCCACAGCCTGACCTAGCAATGAGGGTCTCGGCAACCTGCGAGACCTGCAGCAAGAGGGCAGCCTCCTCATCTGTCAGGTACTCCATGGACTGCTGGGAGCTGAGTCGGGGCCGGGTGGCTGCTCGGTAGCTCTCCCCTTTCTGCTTGTCCTCCCAGGACTTGAGGGTGCTTTCAAATGCCTGCGGGAAGAGGCAGGCTTCAGGGTGCCAGCTAGACTTCCCTTGCCCCAGAACAGCCCGGCTTCGCAGGCTACCAGGACCCCAGGCCTCAGCATGCCAACAGCTGATCCTGTCCCAAAGATGTAGGTGCTTCTGGGACAGAGTGAGACAGATGGTGAATGGGAACATGGTCCCATGCATGGCAAGTGGGGCCAAACGAAGGCAGAAGGGCTTTTCCTGGAGGTCCTGTGGACATCTGGTCCAGGCCCAACCCAGAGCAGGGCTAGCCCCAAGCCCCCTGGACAGGCCGGAGGGCAAATCTCACCCGATCTCTTGTCAGCATCTGGGCTCGGTTCTTGTGCTGGATCTTGATGATTCCTGGGGGCTGGATCCAGGCTTCTCCATCTACCTGCACTGGGACACCCTCATCTCCCCGGATCGTGATCTTCACCATGCGGCACTGTGGGTCAGACAGCTTGGGGCTGGCATCATAAGGCTGGCACTGCCTGCTGTGGGGTTCTGCTTGGTTCAGCATCTGTGCTGAGGCTGAACAGTCTCCTGCCACCACCTGTGACCTTTAGGTGCCAGCCACAAGACCAGAAGCTCAGCAGACCCCACCACCCACAGGACCTCTGGGGCACTGGAGCTGAGGTGTTCCAAAGCTTTCTGGCACCGCACAGTGCCTCAGCCCTGCTCATTTGTGTCACTGTGGGCACACACAGGCCACAAAGAGTCCTTTTCCCTGCTGGCCCCATCAGACCCTACCTGAGCTATGCGGTGGTGCTGGAGATTGATGACTCGCGACACAGCCATCTGGATGCTGCCAAAGACGGCCACCACCTCCAGTTTCTTGTCATCAAAGGATGGAGCCCCAAAGTTCTGTGGGGGACCAGCACAACTGAGACCCCCAAGCTGGGGTCAGGCCCAAGTATTTTGGGACCCATCCCCTCCCTCCATACCAACTACCCTTGGAACACATGGCCAAGGCAGGAACATCCCAGATCTCTGCCCACCCTGGGGATCACAAGATCTCCAGGGTCACAGGAAGGGCAACCCATGCCCTCTTCTCTATCCCACAGCACTCACACTCACATTGTCCTCTTTGGTGCCTCCCCAGAAGTTGATGCCTCCAGCATAGCTGGGGATGTTGAGGACAGCAATTCCCTGCAGGCTGGGCAAGGAGATGGGCACTCCATCACACTGGAAGAGAAGGCCAAGCCTGGAAGATGCCAGCCCCTGCCAGCCCTCCCTGCCCACACAGCCGCCCCCATAGCCTCGCTTGCTGGGGCACAGTTCCCCTTGCMCACATACCTCCAGCTGCACTCGCTGCTCCAGGTTCTTGTAGGTRCGCTGCAGAAGCTCCTTCGTGCCCAGCACCCCATACCACATCATATTCTTGGTGCGACTACTGCAGGGGCAGAACGGGCAAGTTGAGAGGGGCAGCAGGGTCTCCTCTGCCTTGTGGCAGCCTGTGCTCCCTCCGTGGGGCAATGCACCAAACCACATGGTCTGGACCGTGGATCCTGCACCCTGCACCTCAATCCACACTGCCTACCCTGGTCTGCAGCCAGTAATAGCACAGCCTTGCCAAGGGCAGCAATTCGCTGCCCCCTTTGCAGCCAGAGCCCAGCAGCCTTGACAGCTCAGGCACCCAAAACCGAGGACTGAATCACCCCAGCATTGTTTCAGACACTGGAGGAAAGGGACAGGGCAGGAACCAGCTTTTCAGTTCCCTTTCAGGCTTGGACTCCAAATGAGATTAGACCCAGCACATTCCTGCTCTGTACCTCAGTTTCCCTGTTTTCAGGACAGATGCTGCCTGGCACCTTCTAGGAGATGCAGGATGCAGTGCTTGGCATCCAGGCTTGCTAAAAACCCAGTTCTGTGCTGCCATGGCAGGATCTCACCCATCTAGGTGCAAAAGTAAACCCTGCTGAGCACCTCCAGTGCACACTCGGATCCAGCAAGGGTTTACCCCAGGCCCCATGGGCCTCCATAGCAGGAGTCTCACAGCAATCCTTCCCCTTCCCAGGGTGAGTGTGTCACCATCTGCATCCAGAGGTGCTTACGTACCAGCACACTAGCTCTGGGTGCAGCCCTGAGCTGACCTCCTGGTTCCTGGGATCCAGACAGTCCCTTTGGTTTGGGAGCCCCCAAACCAGAGATCTGAGAGGAGACTATGCCAGCATTTTTGCTGGGGGATCAGCCAACCTGCATTTCTTGGGATGCTCATCTCGTTTGTTGTTGAACTCCAGGGAGATCTTCGCATCCAGGCCGATGCCGAAGTAGTTATTCATAACACATTTCTCAGAGAATTGGCTGAAAGCAGCAGACAGGGAAGGCGGGTTGGAAGAGAGCCATACATGGGTGATTGCTGGGGTGGAACTGGGAAATGGGAGCAGAATAAAAATAGCCAGCGTTGCAAYGTGAGCAAGGGGAGGGGTTTTGGTGTGGACCAGGAAAGGGCTGCCAGTACCAGGCACAGAAAAGCTCTACCCTGGCAGAGACCTACTAGCTGTGGCCACTTTGGTCCCCCTTTTGTGACACCCACTGAGCACCTAGGACCTGGCTGGAGGGGATCCAGTGCTCTCAACTTCAGCATCTACAAGATACTGGCCAGGAGGTTGCCAGCATGAAATGCAGCAGGCACTGGCTCACACACCAGGAGAGGGCTGGCACTTTGGCACTGCAGTTCCAGGGAGGGCTTGGGGCAGGGGGCACCTGTGACACTACGTGGAGGATGCCTGAGTGCAGTTCTGTTCTCAGAGGCAGCACGGGCCAGTGGTTAAAGATGACCACTGGACTGCCCACTTGTGCTCCCCGCTGCATGAGGGGCATGTATGGACAGCCCAAGAGCCCTGTGGAGGGGCCAGCCTTTGACTCACAGGGCACTGGGGTCTTCAGGGAACTGCAAAGTGCTGAAGGTATCAGGCCTGTCAAGGATGATGGAGGAGGTTGCAGAGGTCACTGTCTCCCGCCGTGAACCTGACCAAAGCAATAGAGGAGGCAGCTAGTAAATTTGCTCTTATACTGACCTCCTGGAGCCCATCCCATCCCAAGACTCAGTCAGGTGCCACCTCAATGCCCCGCACACAACTTGCCCAGTTAGAGCCTTACTGAGCCTCTCCGTCTCCTTGTTGTACTCCTCCGAGCTGTCCTTCTTGGTGGGGCCCATGGTGCCACAGTAGGCTTGGGTCTGCTTGTTCTGCTCATCCACAGCTGGGCGGAAACACAGGTATCACAGCATGTTCGGGGCAGTCCGCCCGCCCGCACCCACAGGTCTGCTCTCTCCTGGCTGCTTGCCCCTCTGTGCCCGAGTGCAGCCTCCCAGGCTCTGCTGCTGCCTTACCCGGCACTGCGAGAAACAACTGCAGCCATATTCTTCTATCACACAGGCTCAGTGCCAGGACCAGCACCAGGCAGGGCCCAGACTGCCATGTCTGCCTTGGGTTCAGGACCCTCACCACCTCCTCACCTTTCTCTGCTTGCTCAATGATTTGCCGCAGGGCTTTCTTGAGGCTGTTTGCCCGCAACATGAGTTGCTCCTTGGATTTGAAAATGCGGGGCACAGGGCTGGGGTTGAAGCCACTTTCTTTGTCGTGGTCCTTGGCATCAGCCAGCGTGGCCTGGGACATTCCCTCAGGGACCATGATGGCTTGAGCCTCGTCGTTCAGCTCCCGCACCAGTGAGTCCAGCTTCTCGTTCAGCATGGCGCACTGCGGGATGCCCACTGCTCACACCACCCCACACTGCTGCCTGCTGCCAGCATGACATGCACGTGTGCCATGCACATCAAGAGCACAAGGTACCATGACATGTCTAGCTGGCTTCTCCACCGGTCTGGGGTCATGCCCCCAGCATGTGGGGCCCATCTCCTGTCACCCAACCCACCTTCCGTGCCATCAGCTCAGCCTCCTGCTTGTTCTCGGTAGCTCTCTTATAAGCCCTGCCGACCTCAGCCACAAAGTCATTCACGGTGCCACACAGGAACCTGCCAAGGAAAGGGGCAGGATGGCAGTAGGGGCACAGCCCGGCTGGCTGGACATGGGTGCCATCCCTTGGGGGACCATTGCGCCGAGCCTCCCTTGTGTCAGTGCTGAAGCGCCAAGATATCAGGCAGTTAGCCTGGCATCCGCGGCTGGCAATCTGGGGATTAATCTGATCCTGAGGGGGCTCAGCACCCTTGGGTGGGGTTGGGCACCCACACCCCTTACTTTGCAGATGAGATCACCACCGAGTGCTTGTCGGACTCCAGGATCTTGGCCAAGTGGAAGGCGACGGAGTCRGCGTAGTGGGAGATCTGGGCCTGGGGAGACAGGGGTCACTGCTGGGGCTGTGCTACCCCCCAGGGTGCCCCAATCCAGAGTTGGACATGTCCAGCCCACCCTGGACCAAAGATGAAAACAACCCTCCCCAGCCCAACCCCTCTAGCCCCAAAGGCAGGCACATGGTACTCATGCTGTTGGACAGAGGGCATACTCTGCCTGCTTAGCCCTTGCAGGACACACCAGGAGGGAAACTGAGGCACACAGATAGTGAGGGAGTATATGAAAGACTCAAAAATAGCCCCCGACTCTCCTACTTTGCAGGCCAGCTCCACATCTCTGAGCTACCCTGCACCTTGGCAGATGGCAAAGCGCATTCCAGCGCAGAGGGAGGGCTCTGTGTGTGCTGAGCTGAGACTTGCCAGACTTGTTTCACTGTGCCCAACCAGCTGGTAGCCCCTCTGCCACCTCGATATCCCAAGGACCCCAGGCATGACATCTGTAGGGGTTGCATCTTCTCTTTCACACATGTGAGCCTACTGCAAGTGCCCCCATCTCAACTCACAGCTTGAAAGGGCATTGGCCTTTTTTCACACAYAGCCCTCTGCCCCCTAGACTGGCCTACCTGGATGTTGGAGTCTCCATTCTCCTCTTCCTTCATGGCTGGGGGAGACTGCTTGGGTGCCTCGTAGGTCAACACACTCCACCTGCCAAGCAGAGACCACCACTAGCTGTCACCCATCCCAGCCACCTCCTTGCCCATCCTGGGTGCCCTGATAGGGGCAAAAGCCTGGGACGTGCAGGCAGGTAGAGAGGGTAGGAGGGTGACTGAGAGATATAGCAGATGACACTGCCAAGTGGTGAGTAGAGATGCTTCTGCCTCAGCCCTGTAGGAGCTCCAGTGCCCCACACGATACTAACCTGTCCAACATCTTTGTGGTGGCCCTTTCCAGCTTCTCTAGGATCTGCAGCAGCTGGGTGTCATCGTCACACAGGCTGCCCCAGCCCAGCACCCGTGCCAGGTCGTTGCCGGTCCCCAAGGGTAGGACACCCAGCTGGCACTGCAGGAAAAGGCCCAGGGTGCTCTGAGCAAACTGGGGGACTGCAGCAGGTCCAGCCCTGGGCACCCACACCAAGGGGTGGTAGGAACCACCTGTTACACCTCTAGCTCTGAAGCTGAGGTCCATGTTAACCAAGCACCCACTTAATGTCCCTTGCACCCAAGCACCCTAACCACACCAGGAGTTTGCAGCACCGTGGGCATGCAGAAGGGGGCTGGCTGTCACCCCATTACCCCATGGGTGCTGCTGTTAAGGAAAAGGCTGGGATACAGCCAGCTTGCCCAGCCCCATGCYGTGTTGATGCCATGCAGCCACGCTTCCGCTCACTTGCTTGTGTAGGCCAAGGGCATCGATTTCAGAGAGGACCCAGCCCACGCTGCCGTCTCCCCCACACACCAGGATCCGGAAGGTGGAAAACTTCTGGAAGAGCCGCAGCCTGGCCAGGGGCAGGAGAGAGGGGGCTTGGGGCTGCATCATCCTCTTGCGTGGGGCCTCTGCTGATGCAACCCCCTCCCCCCCCAAGCCTGGCAGGAGAGTGAGCGCCTAGGCTGGCGCTTACCCAAGGTGCGGGCCCCCATTCATGAGGTCGAAGACTTGGGCTGGGTTGAGGAACTGCTTGAACTTGCGCAGAAACTTGACGCCCTGGTTGTCCCCGCTTTTGGAGTTGACAAAGGCCAGGAGTGGGCTGGAGCAGGATGAGGGRCAGGTGGCCTTCCAGAAACCTGTAGTGACCCCACATACATGAGCCCCAAGCAGTGTCTCCATCCCTGGCTCTTCTCTCCCCGAGGACATTAAAGGAAAGACCTTAGGAAACCAGAGGCCACACAGACACCTGGACTGTGCTGTGCCCAATCTGCAGGCTGCTGGGGTCGAGAAAGAAGGATGAACAAATGGCAATTAGGATGCTCAGGAGATGGCGAGGGGAAGAATGAAGAATGAGCTGAGAGATGGCAATGGATGGGAATGGAGATGGAGCTGGGAATAGGAATGGGGATGCAGAAGGGAATGGAGATGAGGATTGAGATGGGTGTGGAGACAGAGATGGGGAGGGGATTGGAATGGGGTAAAGATGGTAATGGTGATAGCAGTGGGATGGGGAAAGGAATGGAGACAGAGATGGGAATGGGGATACAAATGCAGACGGGGAAAGGAATGGGGATTGAGATGGGAATGAAGAAAGGAATAGGGATGTGGATGTGGATGGGAATGGGGATTGGAATGGGAGTAAGGCTAGGGGGRGGGCCAAGGCTGTTCCAGGCTGGCATGAGGGGTAGATCCAAGTTTGTGCCTGCAGAGGCAGTGATGGAGCAGGGACCTAAGCAAGTCACTGAGGTGAAACCAGGGCCTGGGCTGCTTCTCTGATGAGGACAGAGGTGATGGTGAGCACAGGATGGCCAATTCCTCCCTGTGACAACAATCAACCAAGACCAACCTAGACCCCCCCCCCCAAAAAAAAAAAAGCAGGGCATGCTCTGACCCAGCAGCGCATCCCAGGGTGGCACTGGCAGAAAGCACGACCACAGGCGATACCCTGCAGCCCACTGGTACCCACTGAGGACTAGCCACTCCAGCTCTCCCAGGACAGCTTCCTCCACAGGAAGGTGTACTGTCACCCCCAGCTCTGCTGCATGCTTGTGCAAGAGATCTGGCAGAGTGGAGGTGAATGACGCAGAGGCCGAAGGAGGCTTGGCAGCCAGCACAGTGATTTTAAAGAAATTAGATGGGGGATGAAAAGTGCCTGAGGCASAGGAGAATCAATAGCTGGCCTGAAGCCTGCAGCCGGCTGTGGCACACCTTGTCCCGTGTCCCATCCACGGCGCCCGGGGATGCGGCCCTCCACGGCTAGTGTCCTGACTCGGGGATACTCCCACACTTGTGCCGCTGCCGCGTCCACGAGTCCTGAACCACCTGTGGCTCCGAGCATGTGGCTTGTGCATGCCCGGGCTGACCCCTAATGCGCTCCTCCTGCACTAGCCACCACCACAGCTTTTGTGCAGAGACCTCAGGCGTTTGGTAATCTGGACACATCCTGACTGTCTGGTCTCTCCCTTCGCAGCAGCTGGGAGAGTTTGCAAGCTGCGTGGCTACATAATCACTAGCCGCGGCACTGCAGTATCTGCAAATACTGCCACAACTTCGTCCTGGCCTTCCGTGAATGCAGTGCTGAGCTCCTTCCTTCAGCCCTGCTGGGGCATCTTCTCCCCCAGGCTCCTTTAGTGGGACCCTCGCAATCCTACTGTATTGAAGCCCCCAGCCCCTCACTGCCATCCATGCACCTGGACTACCGAGGGAGCACCCAGTGAGGGGAGGTTGGAAGCTGTGGAGCCTGCAGGAGCCCTGGTGCAGCCACCCCACCACAAGCCGGGTGGCTTTCGGAGGTGGCTGAGAGAGCTCCCAGTAGGTGCTGGCGCACGCGTAGCAGCATCGCCATGGCCCGCCATGGGCCAGCTGGTGCTTCCGCCTGGCCCAGGTACCTGCTGCCACCCAGGAAAAACCRGAGCGGATCTGAGAACCAAAACACTGGGGGCTGCTGAGTCAGTGTGTGGGCTGGGAGCGGAAGAGCCTGCTGCCGATCGCACATGTACAGCGGGGGAGAAATCACAGCGGGGAGGAGGAGGGGGAGCGCCGCAGCCTCGCAGGCTTATCCGCTGCTGCGGGAGAGCCCAACCAGGGTCTGCCAGCCATGGCCCACCAGAGACGGGCCGTGGCTCCAGAGGCACAGCTGCCGCAGCCACCGCTGGCCTCGTGGAACCAGGCTGCCATGGGAGGCACGGAGCAGCAATGCTAATAGGGGCAGAGCCCCAAGGAGACAGGTCTCTTACGACTGAAAAGAAGCCGCGTGATGGTTACCCTGACAGCATCCTGATGAGTAACGAGAAGCAGATGAGCCACCGGCTGAGGGAAGCGGCGAAAATCATTAAAGAACAAGGAAAGAAATATCTGGAGGAGAAGAACAGATTTTGCTCAGCGGAGGCCAGCTGGACCCCTCCAGAGAGGGGGAGGGAGAAGGAGGAGGGAGTCTCCCTGGGCCAGGTATTGCTTCTCTCTACCACTGTGAGGTCGGGGCAAGGAGAGCAATTCTACTCCCAGCATCTCACAGCCACCTGGACCCATTGGGGAGGCTATGCTTCGTGTTAGAGAAAAACCAGCAAAGGTTCGGAAACAGAGAAAGAACCCAAGCAACGCTCTCGCTTGGCTCTGTGAGACGAACAGCTCAACAGCCATCCATCTGGGGCAGCCACTGCAGGCAGAGATGGGGCTTGGGGCACGCACCTTAAACTGCACCGTAGACCCTGGCCAGGGGACAGGGCAGGTCACAGAGAGCAGAGGCACCTGCACGCCTGTGGAGCCTGTGGCAAAGGAGAGGGGCAAAGACTCTTGGCAGCTATACCAGGGGAAGGGGTGGGAAACCGCATAAAGGGTGTATAGAGAGGACTAAGCAAGCATGTGGTGTCTCAAGCCCGCAGCAGGTGCAGGAGGGGAATGACAGCCCAGAGCAAGAGTGGGCATTGACCGTGACCATGGCCACCATGAGGGGCAGGCTTGGCAGGAGCCACTATAGCAATACTTGGGGAAGAAGTACCACCCAGAGCATGGCACTGCTTCAGCCCTGGGTCAGAGCACATTGCAATAAACAAAGTTCAGCTGAGGGTGCTGCAGGGATGGACATTGACTCTGGAACCTACTGACCACAGTGCTGCTGGTGCTGCACAGGAAATCAAACACAGTGTCGCAATAGCCCAAAGACAGTGGAGGAGGAGCTGGAGTTCACAGGACTCAAGAGACCTTGTCTCAAACAGCCCAAGAGAAGTACCTGCCCCCTRCATCCACAGCCATTCCCTCCTCCACGACTCACCATCTGAATCGATGCTGTTCAAGGCAGTTGGTGGGATGATAGAAACCTTGTACTGGCCCAGGGGGCATCTCTTCCCAAATTGCTCCTTGCAAGCACTGTGAACCTGAGGGTACAGGACATGTGCATGAGCTGTGGCAGAAGCGAGAGGACCCAGCATCACAACCCCTGGCTTTGTTGATCACTTCCCACCAAGCCTTGGTTTCCCCAGGGATGCAACCAGAAGGAGCACTAACTTTTTAGTGGCTGATTTTTTAGTGACTGACAAGCACCACGGCTGGGAGAAGGAGGCCAGATCTAGTCTCAGCTCCAGCTCTTCCGGTGCCTGACGCAGAGCTCACACTGAGGCCATTCTTCCCAAAGTCTTGCCAAGTCTTTGCTCAGCCAATAGCCCATGAGAGCTCCAGGGGCCTCACACAGAGACCCCAACCAGCCCGCAGCCCACAGCTGTGCCCTGGATTGCCATGGGCCAGGGTGCACAAAGCTGTTCGAGGCAGACAAGCAATAGGGACATTGCTGCTGCCAGGGTGAGAGGCACCAGTGGGGTACGTCCTTACAATGGCCTTGCACCAGAGACACCGCCAGTCCTGCAGCCTCCGGACGCTCCCGCAGGTCCGGTCACATACAGCACAGCGTGCACTGACGGGCAGGTTCCCTTCCAGCCACTGGTGGGGCATCGCCACCTGCAAAGAGGGACAGTCAGCCACCAATGTCCCATGCCAGTTCCTTGTGTGCTCAAGGAACAGTGCCACGGGTGACCCCTTTCCTCCAGGCATTGGGGAAAGGAGGGTAGGGGATGTCCAATAGTTTTAGCTAGCAAATCAGTACTGGAAGGTCTTATGCCTCCTCTCATCCATGCCTGCCTAGCCTCTTGCAGATGCCAGAGCCTGCGGTAGAGTAAGAGAGTGACCAGCAAGCATTCAAAGATGGTCCTGCTTGGAAAACAGTGTCCCCTGCATACCACCCTGGGCAAGGTCCCCCCAGTGTCAGACCCAGAGGCCTCAGAGGGCAGGGGACACCACGGTGCCAGGACTAGCCCTGCTCCTTGTTCAGGCAGTAAAAGGCCACTTGTGGCAGGTGCTCCAACACTGGTTCTTCTGTTCTGCCCAGATCCACTGCACTGGCTCCCTGACACGGAGCAGAGGTGCTTACCCCGTCCTCATCCTCGATGATTTCTGTGCCGATGGAGGCCAGGGTTGTCCACTTGCAGTTGTTGGTGGCTCTCACTGCACAGCGCTTGTGGGCCTTGAACTTGCAGACTGGGATGAAGAGTGGGTGAGGAGTAGGGATGGTCCCCCAGGGGATGTGCTCCCCTGGGCCCCAAGCCCCTGAGGCTGGAAACAGCTCCTTCCCAGCAAATCTGGCCATGGATATCACCCTGCATCACTCCAGGTCCAAGTGAGCCATCGGCCTCTCCTGGCTGGAGAGGGTCAGCCCCACTCTGGTCCCAGCCCACCCCACAGCAGGCCCTGACTCCCACCAGCTGGCTGATGATGCTTACCTTCACAAGAGAGGCCATGGGAGGTAACACCTGAGAGGGCTTCGCGGCACACGTTGCAGAAGGTGGGCCTGGCATGGGAGCAGGCGTACCAGTTGTGCATGCCCGAGAAGTGCTCCATGTTGAACTGGGTGGCCTACCGGGGCAGAGGCCTGACCCATCAGTCCCAGGGCCACGTCCAAGGCACTGGGCAGGTGTTACGGGACCCCCAGACAGCCCCAYGCAGACACTCCTTCCCTCCTTACCCCCTGGCTCAGAGAACTCCCTAAGGACTGGCCAGAACTGGGTGGGCTTTGCCTGTCCCAACTCCCCCAAATGCTCCCATTCCCACTCCCATCTCTTCCTCCTACAGGTCTGGACCTGATGACAGGTTGTCCAAGCCCCAGAAGGGGAGCAGACAGAGCCCAGGAGGCCAGAGAGTTGGACACACTGGTGGAGCTCACCCTGATCTGGTGCATCAGCTCCTTGGAGCTCTTTGGCTAGGCACTCTAGCCACATGGCATGGTCCTGCCTATCCAGGTAATCCTACATCCCCTGAGCAGCTTCCTGCCCCATGGATCATCACCGATACGGCCACTCATGTGCTCATGACCTCCTTCACCTCATGGATTTCCCACTTCTGGACAGACTTCAGGGCACTTATCCAGTCTTCCATCTCCTTGCGGTTCTCTGCACATAAGATGAGCTTCCGGAAAGGCGTGATCACCTAGAAAAGCCAGGCCCCTGTGTCTGTTTGCAAAGCCACCACACAATGAGTCAGGCCCCTGCATGGCCCCCCAGCAAATCCCATGGATGTAGCACAGTCATGCACCAGCATCCCATGACTCATGCCACCTCCAGCTTCACTGCCCACTCTAATAGCATAGGAGATGAGGGTCATGTCACCACACCGGGGGGCTGCCCCATGTGCCATGGCTCTGTGCATGGAGCTGCAGAGCCTCTCCATGGGCCAGGTGCTGCAGTCAGGGTGCAGCAGCATGGCAGATGCCCTGTGACATCCTCACCGTGAAGCTGTTGTTGATGTTCTTAGTGCTGGTCTCCGCCACACTGGCATCAGATAAGTCCACCTCATCGAAGATCAGAGACTGCAGAGGAGAAATCAGAGCCCAGCTCTCAGCCTTAGAGACAGTGGCAGGTCCCAGAGTCCAAAATTATGGGCAGCAAAGCCTCCCTTCCCACCGCACTGGGGCAGAGGCAGGCACCAGACTACATGTCTGTAGGCAGACATGCATGGTCAGAGGGTGTACAGCCAGATCAACTGGCTGCCCAGGGACACCCGTGGTCTCCTCGCTGGCCACATCCTTGCTCTCTCAACACAGGCATCCAGCCACTGCCATCAGTGCAGCCCAACATCTTGCTCTTGCACCCCTACCATGGGTGGGAGGTCAAAGATCAAGGATATGAGCTCTTTTATGTTCTCACCAGCTGCATCACTCTGTGCAATTCCTTGCATGGGGACACCCACACTGTGAGAAGTGCTTGTTCATCCCAGACGTCTGCTCTGCAAGCCAGGATTTTCAAGGCCACGCCTGGACCTTCAGGGTCACACCCTACCACTCAGCATCCTGCAAGTGCAGGGTTCGATCCCCCTCCCAGCGGCCGCTGCACCACCCCCAATTCCCGGAGGTGAGTCCTGGCAGCCTCCAGCGCTCAGCACACAGAGGGTGCCCAGCCTACCTTGGAGTCCTTGGCATAATACAGCGTCCTGCCCCGCAGCTTGAAGTATCGCCTCTTCCACCTCTGGAAGGAGCTCGTCTGCTTCAGCAACAGCCCCTCCTTCACACTTTTCTGCACAGAGACCACAGAAACGCATGAGCTCCTGCAGTGCAGCCCATTCCCGAGCTCCAGGGAGCCCTCAGCCCCAACAAAGACCCTCCAGCGATGCTGTTCCTTTACAGTCCTGTGTCCAGGAGTAAAATACTGCCCAGAGCAGCAGGGTGGGACACTATGGGGATCACACTGCGCTGGATGTATGTGGGATGGGATGTCCAGGGATGCCAAATCTGGCATCATGGCCAGCACGTGGCACACAGAGGGGCCATAAAGCCAGCATAGCCACCACACAGGGGGCTACGTGGGACCTCCAGCCTTCGCCCCCTCACATGACAGCAGTGCCTACCTCCCAGCTCCCCTGCAGCACGGTTGGCCAGCCGCATGCCCACGCACAGGCTTTCTCCCTGCAGCCGGTGTGAGGGCAGAAGTGCTTTCCACAGCTTCTGCCTGGGCAGGTGCAGCCCCAGCACCTCTGGCACTGGCTTAAGTGCTCAGAACCAGGGCTGCCCCATGTCCAGATGGGTCTCACCAGTGCCAAACAGCGATAGTAATGATACCCCTTGCCTGCTGGCTGCACCCTGGGCACTGGCTGTTTTTTGCATCACTCCAGGAGAGTCCAACCCTAGGACAGCCCTGCTTCTCTCCCAGATGCTATGAAGATGATGCCTCTTGCTCCCTGGAGGAGGCTCCCCAATCCCACTCCTCTTGCTTTAAGAGCAGCCCCACAGAGGGAGCACGGATGAACCTTGGAAGAGTTGGCAGGAGTCAAAATGCCATTTAGTGGCATGCTGGAAGGATAGGACCTGGGGAGATGGTGCACTGGGCACCTCACCAGGCAGGGCTGAGGAAGGAGGAGAGCCCACCCTCTGCTCATACAGTCCTCCAGGACTGACCAGAGCCAGAGTGCCTAAGAGTCTGGACGCTGGATGTATGCAACAACTGCACATGGGTCGTATTTTCAAAGCTGTCCCTGTGACTAGTTCCTCTGTCATGGGATTCCAGGAGCTGGTACTTTGAGGGGACGCTGCCAGACATTACAGGAATGGGTGATGGGAGGTCTCCAGTAACCTAAAACTGTCCCTTTTTGCCTTCTCTGCCAGACTTCCTCTTTCCTGTCCCCAGGAGCAGCACCCAGGGGAGCCTCAACTCACTGCAGCTCCCTAGGCATGGAGGGGAGAGCAAGGCAGAGCACGGAGCTGGAGGCCAGAAGGGCTCCCTGGGAGGGGACAGCAGTGCCCCAGAGCCACTGGGATCAGCAGGACTGCTTGTTAGTGCTGGCATTACCCTGGTACAGTAGCTCTGCCCCCTTTGCACTCATTCTGCCTCAACCCCAGACCACACCATCCCCTCCTCCCCAACAGAGACCGTCTGCCACCATGTGGTTTCTGCATGACACAGATGATGGTTAAACCCAAGGCCATACCATCAAGCTGCCTGCCCTGGTGAGCAGAGGGCAGCAGTGTCCCTGCCTGTCCTGCAACTCCCCTTTGGGACAGATGGTTGTCCCAAAGGCTACCCATGCTCACAGGAGACAGTAAGCTGACCTGTACTCTCTCACAGAGCAAGAACCCGATGAGAGACACCTGGGTTCAACGGGCAGGCATGAAGATGGTCTCATCATCAAGACCGGTGTTTGCATCCCTAAGAGAGGACCCTGCAATGGGGACCAACAGCTATGTGACGGGCAGAGCAAGGGGATCCCTGTAGCAGGAGGCACCCCGGGGTACCCTGGCACTTCTGGCTCCACAGCCTGGCCTCCAATCCCAGCGTTGCTCTTCCCTCCCAGAACAACAGCACCTGCCAATATTTACCCTCCTTACAGTAGTGTTTACAAGGCTCAATTAATTAGTGTTTGCAATGCAGCCATAAGCCTCCACTGAGTGGGGTGGCCGAGATACTCTGGCACTGCCTAATCTTTGATTGCATCTTCTTTAAACACCGCCAGCAGCCCTATTCAGATGCTCCTCTGCAATTAGCCAGAATGGCAGTTGTATCAGATCCCAGCACACAATTAAATGTGTATTTAACGGTGGAATACCACCGGGCACTGAGGGCATCACAGGAGAACCGTGGCCCTGAGACTCCGCATTATGAACCCTTATGCCGCCAGCGCATTCCCTAGCTTGTRTCCTGCAAGAGCTAGTACCACAGTGCCGGTCACCCTGTGATTGCRTCCTCACTGCTAAGGGACCCCCTCTACCCTTGGGACTTTACATCCCTCTTGAACAACTCACTYGCTTTCTGCGGGGTCTGCGATGCTCCAGCCACGCACCGCAGAGCTAACAGGGCCTCTGGAGGTGGCCACACTGCAAGGTACTTTTGTCAGAGGGGCCCTCCGCACTGGAGATCTGGGCGTGCTGTCTGCTCTCAGCAGACCATGGGACTCGCACAACAGCCCTTACGGCTTGGGGGAAGTCGCRTTTCACCAGTCCGCTGACTGAGCCGACACGGAGGAACTGTGCACCCTTCAGACCTTCACTCACCAAACGCAGCCAGGCCTGACTGCTCACCCAGCTACCTGGTGTCTGGGTTTCCTGGTACTAGGATGTCCCAGGCTGTCTTCCAAGGAGCAGCTCCAATCCCAAGCAAGCTGGGGCATGCACAGCCCCAACAGGAAGAGCAGGAGAGGGAAGCGAAAGGGAGCAGCAGTGTGCCTATTTGAGAACCAGGAAACAGAAAGTTCCCTGAAATGCTCTCAATTCGTCACCCGCCCACATCAGGGCTGTGAAGGCACTGGCTCCAGTCGGGGAGGGTCGTTTCAAGCCTTCATAACCCCCTATCATGGCTTTTCCTCCCCAGGATGGGCGCAGGGCTCGGCTGCGATCGGCCCCGATGCATGCAGGCTCCGACACAGCCAGCAAGGGAAGCACAGTTCTCCAGGGAGCCCCACGTCCATGCACAAGCACCTCTGCAAGGCCAGCATCCCCACCAGCCCCTGCCCTGCAGCAGAGCAGGACAGGACAAGGTCCGGCCACGGTAGTTGGAATATAGCTGAGAATGCCAATTCCACAAGATCTGTTTCCCTGMAGCAGACACAGGCACATTTTTGTTGCAATCACTGGTTCATGCCACTAAGGACAAGCAGTACAYGTGGGTGAGGGGCGAGGGGATACAGAGGGTCCGTGATGGAAAGAAAGCAGAGGACTGCAGCAGGCCCACGACAGCGAGGAGCAGTGGGATGTGGAGGGTCCCTGGCAGCAGCTCTGGGCTAGCACGGCAGGGTCTGGAGCCAGTGCTGCAGCGGGGCTTGGCGCAGGCGCTCAGCTCCTGCTTGGCTCCAGCACCACGYGGCTGGCAGCATACGGGCTGGCAGGCTCCAGCTCCGCAGCCTGGCATCTCGCGTTGCCCCGTCATCTAACCCTGAGGGCACTTGGCCGCGTGGGAGCAGAAGGATGCCCTGCAAGCTGGCTTCCTCCCGCTGCGAGGGGGCCGAGGGGTGAAACGTTCCCAGGGCGCAGCTGTGGCCATCGCAGCAACTTCTCCTGGCAGCCAGCGGCGAGGAAGCAAGCAGACATTGCCCAGACCCYGGCAGCATGCTGCAGCACACTGTGCTCTCCTGGCACAGCCCTGTCCCCATGTCATTCAGCTCTGGCAGCCTCGGGGACAGCGATGTGGACACCAGCACTGCACCAGCCCTGGGCTGGGCAGCCCAGATGCAGCTTCACTGCGGGATTTGGTTCAGAGCAGCAGGGCCATGAAGCAGGCTGCAATCAGGCCAGGGGACAGAGCCCGCAAAAGCAAAGCCCGGTCCAAGGTCCGCTACAAGACCAAGAAGACTTYGGCTGCCTGCAGTCGGCACGTATGTGTCCGAAGCAAGGGCATCTGCTCAGTATCCTCACAAGCCCGTGTGGAAGTTCTCCTTGGACATTACCGAGGCGGGTAGCAAATTTCAGGGGCTGTGCAATGCTCCCTACATAGGGCCCAGTCAGACATGGGCTAAATCCTTCGAGTACACAGAGTCCCAAAACTTCAGGGCTGCAGAAATCATGTAGGAGCAATTTTCTCTTTGCACCCAGAAGGCCCCTGCTAACCCCAGGGCCAACCTCAGCTCCCAAGCTATCGCATGTGCCACCAGGGTGATGTCCTTGCAGTTTCAGTTCCAAGCAGCACTGGGAAAGTTTTGAAGGCTCTCATTACATAAGTGCCACATTTCACACAAAGCAGTTGGAGCTGGGATTCTTTTTTCCTCCACCTTAAAATTTATTTCGCCAGTAAATACAAAACTACAAAACCAAAAGGAAAAATAAAGGAGCACGTCTCCTCAGCTGGATAGRCCTGGCCTGGGGAAAGGGGCTGACTCCGAGAAGGCATCTGCTGGTTCCCTAATCACCCAAAAGGCACCGAGTCCCTCCACCTGCACGACAAGTCCTTAGCATGAGCTTGGGCAGCGTCAGCTCTTCCCTGCTTCCCAGATGCCGTCAGAGCCYGCTGCAGGGATGTTTGCCAGCAAGTGCTTTACCACTGGTGAAAACCTCGTACTCACAGCGGCACCCGACACAAGGACTAGGACAAGATCTCAGATCAGAGCGGGAGGCCCTGAAATATCTGGGCTGAGGCTCTCAACACAGTGCATGCCACTGGCTACCCGAGCCCAAGCAGGTCCCACARGTGAGACAGGCTGCATCCAGCRGGCCAGGGCCAGGACCACGATGCTGGTGCTGGTGCTGGATGGGGTCTCTAGCACTCCAAAAAGTCCTGAGCCGACTGGGGTCCCAGACCACGGTGCCTCCCGGCCTTGRGTGGTGGAGGCTGATGTATGCTCTRCATGGCATCATCACACGTGTCRCCCCGACACGTCAGGGCTCTGCAGGGTTTGTGGCTTTATTGCAATCAATGTCCTCCYCAGGCTGGGCAGGTGCCAGCGCCGGGGGCAAGCCAAGCCGGGCTTAGCTCCCGGGCTCGCTGTGGCCCAGCAGGGCCAGCAGCAGGGGTGGCGAGGGAGGGTGGCACACGGCACCCACCTCCCACGCCCCGCTGCAGTGAAGCCACACGGTGGGAAGTTGCGCCGCAGCGGGCAGAAGTGAACAAGCCTGTYGTTTCCCCTTTGCACACAGGAAAGGGGTGGGGAGAGCAAGTGCCCCATCTCGGGGCAAGCACACCGGGGGGGAGGGAGCACGGGGGCATTGCCCCTCCACAGCACAAGCCCATCCAGCTCCCCACCGCCTGCCCTGCAGCACCAGCGATGCGCACAGCATGGGCATGTGGACTCCCTGCAGGATGCTCCCACCCCTCCAGGGCTGCATCCCAACCAGACCTCTTCCACGTGAGGGTGCCAACCCAACATTCAGCTCTTCCCCTGGCCCCAAGGCAGAGCCCAGAGATGCCAGTTCAAATCCCCCACTCTCCCAGCTCAGCTGCCTGTCCGCTCTGGGGGAGAGCCCCTTGCGCAACCAGCTCAGCCCGTGCTTACAACTAGGACGGCAAGGTTTTCCATGGGGCACTGGCTTGCAAGAAAAGGAGCTGCTGGAGAAGATCACATCCTTGGGAACACCAGCATGGACAGTTCATGTGCACTGTACTGGGTCACAGACTGGGTTACACTTCTACACCCACAAGGCTCTGCCTAGGCCCACGCTGACACAACGCCTAGCCCAAGAAGGAGAAGAGGAGCCCAAACACCAACCTGCATGGCATGAGCACCATCCCTGGCTCAGTCCTTGCAGTCACCCTGCTCCAAGTCTGCCAGCCCACCAGATGCAGCGCGCACACTCCAGGTACATGCTGGGATTTGTTCAGGTCATAACTGCTGCCATCCTGCCAGCTGCCCAGTTCCCAAGAGCTCCAAGGAGAGCGCTGCCTCCAGGACGGTTGGATAAGCACTTGCAGCCACACAACTAGCCCAGCTGCAGCAGGGCCACTGGGCACCCGCGGGCTGGAGTCACTTGGAAACCCAATCAAGTTTGGGTGCCTGTGATATGGCAGAGCTCTTCCGGGACCCAGGCATCTGGGAGGCACAAAGCTCCCAAGCACTGACAGCCCAGCAAGCTCAAATGCACCAGTGCTGTCCTCCTGCAAAGCCCTGGACTGGAGAAAGAGCTTAAACAGCTGCGCTTCCAGGGACTCCAAACCCCTTTCACAGTGGTCAGAGGACCCCTGCCACAAGGTTTAGACATCGGCCCCTGAAAAATCCTTGTCCTGGCACAAGCAATAGGACCTCCTGCCACAAGACACTATCCCGACCAGAGGTTTGGAAGGCACCAAAAGGGGCTAAAGAATTAATGAGGATGCCAGGAAGGAGGGAAGTGGTGGGTTTGCTCCCAGGGAAATCCATCACCCCCCCCCCCATTGCCCCATTGCAGCTTGGCCTCCAGCAATGACAGCCCTGAGCTGCTTTCTGGCAATGAGCTTGCACTTCCCCAGCTGAGCTTGGCTTTGCCCCTGAGCCCCTTCCAGGAGATATCCTGAACTGGACTGGCCCCACCGTAGCATCACGCACACCCGCGTGCAAGGGCACACGCTGCAGTGCTCCTGCCCTGCCCAGCTAGTTACAGTTGAGGCAGTTGCGCTTGCATAATGGAAAATGTGAGTGGCGAGAGGGCAGCACATTTGAGAAACCTCACAAACATCCGGCTGGTGTCACCATGGCTATCTTTACACCCCAGACACGAGCTCGGCGAGCCCTGATTAACAAGAGCGAGCCCAGCCTCCCCTGCTGTGCCGAAGCTTCCCAGGCCGGGGCCCATCCGCTGGGAGCTTGCCCAGGGCCAGGCACACTTCCCCACCYGGAGACGGTGGCCTGGCTCGCTGGTCCTTGGCATGCGGCGTCCCATCGGGAGCACGCTGGGTGCCGACGGCCGGCTGGCCRCTGCGCTCCCTGGCATGGCGCACATCGCTGCTGCACCGTTGGCTCGTGCGCAGCGCTGGGTCGGCATGACTGGGGTCCCCCCCCCATTCACTTACAACCMCRKGGCAGCAAAGCATGCAGGGGACCCCAAAGCATGCGTTTAATCTCAAAGCATGCAGGGGACCCCAAAGCAYGCAGGGGCTCTGGCAGGASCATCACTGCAACATTGCATCCCACCCTGCAGGGCAAGGGGCTCCCAACCAGTCATACCTGGGGTTGCCCCATCCTGCTGCAGAGTTGCCAGGCAGCATCCGTTGCCCCCTATCCCCTGGTCCCAGGCATGTCCCCAGGCCCGGGCAAGAGCTGGCAGGAGCAGGCGGCTGCCGGAAGCCCCCAGAGCCAAGCGGGCTGCTGCAGCCCAGCTCTCAGAAGGTGACGCTCCAGCTCTCAGCCCACCACAGTCCCCACGGCAGCGAGGAACCCGGCGCCTCTGCATTGTTGAGGTTACCCCACAGGAAGTCCTGCCGCAGGGGATGGCGCCACGGCAGCTCCGCCACCCTCCGCCGGCCCTCTGCGCTTTCCCACGTGCCCCTTTGCAGACAAGGACCCGGCGCACCGGCGCTCCAACCTCCTCGGGGGTCGCATCACCCAGGAGCTGTGCATGCCGCCCGCCCGCTTTAGGAAGGAGGTTTCCAGGCTTGGCCCCGTGGGTGCTGCCTCGCTTTCCTTTTTCTCTTGGCCAGGATCCAGCCAACCCTTTGGCCTGGCCCTGGCAGGCCCCACCGCAGCACCCTGGCACTACCCAGGCCCTCTGCTCTGCCAGAGACCTGGGCCGCCCAAACACCCTCCACACCTACGACTCATCATCCCCGTGCAAGGTCCATCCTTGGGGCACCCTGAGCCTGCAGGACACCCAGCACCTCCAGCCAGCAACAGGGGCACTCAGAGGTGTAAATAGCCTGGGGCCACTAACCACTAACCTACYTCAGCTGCGGACAGGGGGGCACCAGCCCCAGGGAGGGAGGCCAGRACCCCAGCCTGGCAGAAGTACGATGGTTCACCCCAGAGCAGATGGGGGTCCCCTGACCCCACAGAACAGCTCTGATTTACCCCAGTGCTGTCACAGCGTAAGGAATCGGAGTGGAGGCAGCGATTCCCCCACTCTAAAGCCACACCAGCATCGCACTGTGCCCGTGCTGCAGGGCAACGCGCCTGTCCCCAGCACGGGCTGCACCGAGTCCCGGCATGGAGAGTCCAAGCTCGCGGCACCCCCCACACACACACACCTCCTGCAGGCCCCCCTGCCCCACTGCAGCCTCCCCACAGGGCACAGGTGGCACCGTACTAGGTGGGAGGCGGGTGACGGCAGGTGAGGGGACGGGCATGCAGGGCAGGGCCACTGTAGCTGAGATATCTGGTCCTGGAGCCAGGTGGGCGCTCCGTCCTCCTAAAAAAGCAGGAGGGAACGGCGGCCTCTCTTCCTTCCCTTCAAGCTCCACGCTGTCCCTCTGCACCCCATCTCCATGCACAGCTCCGAGGCCATCCCAAGCGCTCCAAAGGGGGGGGTGTCGAGTGCCTGGATGCAGCAGAGCATCCGACCGCCAAACCCGTTCCCCCACCCCAGCCCCAGGGAATGGCAGCCCCCAGCTAGCCAGCGGGGAGGAGAAGGGGGGCGGCAGGCAGGCCCCCCCTCCGCTGTAGGGGCGCCGGCACCCAGCAGCTGCCACTGCCACGGAGCGCAACGGCCCTGCCGCCCCCGCGCCGCGGCCAGCACGAAGCGCCCCGTGGGGCGCCCCGGCAATTGCAGCCTGGAGAAAGCAAAGGCGGAGGCGGGGAGAGCCAGCGGGAGCAGGGAGCGACACTTGAYGGGGACATTCAGGGAGGGAGGGACGGGCCAGCTGGAGCCACCTGCGGATGGGGGACAGGAAAATATGCCCGGCACGTAGCAGGGCGCTGGGTCAGGGGAGCAGTAATTGGGCAGCATTCAGCGGGGACCACTAGATCCCAGTGTGCTCYGTCCCCATCGTGTCCCCACGGGGCTGGACACCAGTGCAACACGGGAGAACCTGCTGCCTCCCATCCCCACGCTCAGAGCTGGATGAACAGGGCCCACGAGGGACCCCAACCCCCCCCCCGGCCCCGTCCATCCGTCCGTGCAAGCGGCCAGTGGTGCACAGAGCTCCAGTGATGCATGGCCATGCGCAGGACGGGCGAAGTCCTGGCGTGAGAAGGGGCCAGGAGGCAGAAGCCCCCCAGCAGCTCAGCAGCAGCGTGTTCTCCCAATTGCGTCTGAGAGCACAAGCTTTTCCTCAAAATCCTCAGCTCCTGGAGCCCAGGGAAGGTGCCGCCAAAGGAAAAGAGCCCGTCCAGTGAGGAGAGAGGTGGAGAAAAYGCGGTGCTGCCCAGTGCGAGCCAAGAGAGACAGCAGGGAAAATCCTTCAGCCTGGCATGGGGACTGTCCCACGAGGGCCAGACCCAGAGGCACACACACGTCTCACTCTCAGCCCCCTCCAACATCTCCCATTCCACGGCGCTGCCCCAACCCCTCCAGCTGCCTGCCAGCCCGGTGCGCAGCTCTGCCCTGCCCTCTCCCCGGCCCTGCTTTGGGGTCGCCTCTGCCTCGTCCTTGCCCCCCTCCCCATCCGTTCCTCTCTCCCGGCTCCACGGGCCATTAACTCAGTGGCCGTCCTTTCTGCCTGGCCATCCGTCACGCTGCCACCGCACAGCATCGCCTCCTGCATGGCTAATTCCCGGGGCCGGGTGGGGGGCAATGCCCATCGCCATGCCCATCGCAACGCCCATTGCCACCCCTCGAGGAGAGTGTCGAGGGCTCCTAGACGGTGCTGAGCTCTCCCCCGGCCCTGCCAGCCAGCCTGGCTTCCCACCGTCTCAGCCTGCATCTCAAACAGCACCCGTGTGCAAGTACAGGCTGACAGCACCCGCCTGACAGCCAGAGCCTGGGGGAGGCAGAGGAGATGCTCATCCTGCTGCAGAGATGGGGAAACTGAGGCATCCTCCTTGGACAGCCCCAGGGACCCTGGCATCCTGGAGGACTCAGCAAGAGCCCCCATCACTGCCTCCCCAAGAAACGTCTCCTGCTGAGTGGGAAAAATCCATGGTGCCAGCCGGGAGCCTGTGACTTCCGCACACCCGGGAAACTGCCCTTTGCCCCTCTCACGCCCCTACGCACCTCCTTTGCTAGCCTTTTCTTCCCAGTCGTCTGTCCAACRTGGGTTATTCTTCCAGCCTTCCTGTGCTTTTTTTGCAGAAGATGCTTGGCCATTTCRCTGTCCCCTCTTCCACCTCACGCAGCGCCCTGCTTATACAGCAGGGCCAGCACCCCGTATTTTTGGAGGTCCTACCAAACTAGCTTCCTCTGTGCAAGCCTCCCCGACACACAAGCAGCTCYCTGGGTCAATGGCTGGGGAGAGGGCCAAGGACTATCATATCCCATCTCAAACATGTTCCTGTCCACCCAGCACAACATCATGGGCAATTTAATCTAGGGAAGGCAGTGGGAAAAGGGCCAGCAGGGGAGCTGGCATGGCCTAATTAATGCAGGGCCCCAGAAAAGGTAGYGGTTCAGTTTAGCTGCCCAGTAGGCCTTGCACACGCAGCGCCTGCTGCAAAGGAGCTGATCCTGGGGGCGCATGGTGCCGCGATGACCTACAGAGTCGCAGCACCCTGACACACACTGGGCATGCAGGTTTCCCTCCCCACACTGCTCTGTCCTGTCTGCACCCTAAATTTCATCCTGGGACTGTCTGGGGGGCAGAGCCTTCCTGGAAGTGCCCCCTTTCCCCAGCCACAGGCAGGGGTAAACTGCAGCCTGTTCCCAAGTCAAATATCCGAACCCTGGGGATCCCTCACTGGTGGGACCCAGGCAATCTAGGGGAGGGGGATTCTGGCCTGGGAGAGCCCCCTGTTCCTAGCAGTGGGGTGAAATCTCTGCTCTGCTCTGCCCAAATACGCAGCGCCCCCAGGGCCAGTGCTGACCCTGCCACCACTGGCACTGCTGCYCATGCCCTCACCAGGACACACTCTCTCTGCCAAGGTTCAGAACCTCCTGGCTCTGCCCCAGTCCTTGCTGCGGTGTGCCCAGCATATGGGTACCGGCTGGCCAGCCACGCTSTGTTTGGTTGGGTTGCAAGCAGCAAGCAAGCATCTCACACCGATTTACATCCCAGGGCACATGAAGGAAGGCCCCGATCTCAGCGGACCCACAGGACCCCACACGTGAGCCAACACCATGCCTAGAGACCGCACGTCGCTGACCTTGCTCCTCATCTGCCCAGACGTGGACACCTTCCGGATGAGCTTGTGTGAACTGTCCTCCTGCTCCCCTTCGCTGTCTGATGACTCCTCTCCTCCTGCCTCGGGTGAGATGGGTGCCAGCTTATCCGAGTCCAGGGATGACACGGAYTCCCGGGTCTTCCTCAGGAACAGGTCTCCGGACACCAGTTTCTCAGCCATCTTCCCACSCGGCTTGGCTCAGGGCTCTGCAGCGTCCTGTGACAGCCCTGGGAGGACAAGGACATGTGGTGCTGGYGGCAGAGCCCTGAAAGGGGGTATGCAGCCCTGCTGTGGCCACTCTAGCTAGGTGGCATGGTGCTGGAAACCACAGGGAGACAGCGCTTCCTGGCCCAGGAAAGATGCCCGGGGTGGCTCCCTCACCAACTTTTTCTTCCTTTCCTTTCCTTTCCTTTCCTTT
>NW_028187089.1:2592988-2609794 GCF_003343005.1 Rhea americana
GTGCATGCGGAGCAACAGGGATTCACGCGCCTGCACGCTCACTCGTGCGTGGCCCCAAAGGCGCCTCCGCTACCCTCAGGAGACCGGTTTGCCTGTCCCCAGAGGCAGCCGTGGGCCAGGACTCACAGGCGCCAGTGGATCCCAGGCCAGTGCCACAGCACGAGGTGCTACGGGCCTCTCCGGGAGCAGCCCTTCCTCCACGGGTGCTACAGAACCCCCTGTGCTGGAAACTGGACAGGCCCAGACACGAGTGTCCTACATCCCTCCAAAGCTGCAGCCCCTTCCATGATCTGCCCCCCCACCCCACCCTACACACACAGCTCTGGAGGAGACTGCTGGGCATCCCAGGGCCATGGCCGCACCCTACATGTGCCGGTAATAAGCTGGGGCAGGAAGGAGTGGATTTGGCCSTGGCTGGAGAATTTTGGGTCTCTGTGTTTCCCATGGTGGTAGCACTGCTGGCCCTCACTGCAGCACCACTACCCTTTTGCACACACCCATCACCCTGCCAGTTCATAGTGTCCTAAAGACCAGGGGGTGAGGAGCAGATGGAGGTCTGTAAAGTGGAGGAATTATGGTAAGAAGGGGACAGACACCAAGGTCAGCAGCTCCTACAGCAGTCCCACCTCTGTCTGAGCTTCTGGGAAGCCAGGAGATCTGGGCCTGCGGGTGCTGGGCTACCATATTGTAAGACGAGCCTGCTGGACTGCAGCTCCCCACAGAGATCCCCAGGATCCCCCACCCTGGGCCCAAACACACTGTTTGCAGACTAGTGTGGCCACAGTCAGCCTAGGTGCTGACAGCCAGGATGCTCAGCAGTGTAGTGGTGCCTCCTTCCTACCAGCCCTTGGGGACTGGGGTCTGTGATCCCACCTGGTAGCCATGAGGACAGCACAGAGGGGCAGGCAGGTTTCAAATGCATCATGGGGAACACAGACAAGTGTGCGTGTGCTCACCCACATATACCTACATTTACTGGTATGCGTGCACTCACACAGGCGTGTACATCCACGCATCTGCACACGCACTCACCCGCATGTGCAAGAGGCCATCCATGTGTGTCCATCTTCACCCATGCCAATGTGTGCTCACGAGTGGGCAGATGTTCACCCGTGTGTCCATGTGTTCACACGTGTGCCTGCTTCCAGCCATGCATGCACATGCTCTGATGCGTGGGCATAACTTGCCCATGCAGGTGCTCACATGCACGTGCATGCGTTCAGCCAGGTGTGCGAGTGAACACAGGCGAGTGCATGCACGCCCTGGTGTGCCTGTGCCAGCTTGCAGGGGGCCACGTGTTCAAGCGCACATACAGGCACCCGCCTGTGTGTGCCTGGGCCTACCCACACGTGCGTGTGCTCACAATCATGTGCACGCGCCCATGTGCATGCGTGTGCGCGCGCCCCCCGCGTGTGCTCACCTGTGTGCGTGTGCTCACACACGTGTGCTGGTGCCATCCAGCGGCCAGCTGCGACTTTGCACCACGGCTGCCCAGCAGCCCTGGGTGTTCGCGCACCTCGGCCCAGGCGCCGGGCCGCCTGGCGTGGGCAGGGGACGCCAGGCCAGGCCGTGACACCCCGTGCTGTGGTGGCAGGCAGTGCCCAGCCCACTGGCACGGAGAACCTGGCAGCCGAGATGGTGCCCAGCCGGCGAGAGGTCAGCAGCCGTGACGCTGGTGCCCCCCCGCCACACTCCAGTGGCTAACATTACCCCACAGCCCTGTGAGCTGGCAGGGCTGAGCCAGCTCAGTGGGGGCACCAAGCCATCCCTGTGAGCTGCAGGCACCACTCCAGCAGTGCTTTGGGGCCACAGGGGCACCCCCTCACCAGTGCCTCTGACCTAAAGCTCCCAGCAGCCACGCAGCCCAGCGTAATATGCCCCCCTGCCCACCCTGGGGCTTGTGAGACCAGTGATGCCATGGCAGTGAGTGCCATGGGCAAAGGTATGAGCAGAAGCCCGCTCAGATGCTGCCTGTGTCCCCTCTGTGTGTATCCAGGAATGGTCCAGGCATCGTCGCCCGCCCCCAATCAGCCTGGTATGATGGGGCACAGAAGACCCCACATCCCTCTCCTGGGATAAGATAAAGCCTTGGCTTCTGCACTGCCACGGTACCTGCTGGCTCTGCAGGGCATCACTGTCAGGTGACAGGGCCCCAAGGGGATTTGAGCTCAACAGGGCYCATCTGGCCCCCACTGGAACGTTCCCCCACCCGAGGTGGGCAACAGCCATCCCCAGGGCCACCCAGCCAGTTGCAACGTGCCAGGACATGGAAACAAACCACACAAGACAGCTTGGTTGGCTGCGCAGCAACCGCTGCTCCTTTAGTGTGTGAGAAGCACAGCAGCACTTGGCGAGAGGACAGCAAGCAGTGCTGGCACCAGCACTGGCACCGGCACGCTCCTTCCCAGCAGACGCCTGTGCTGCTCAGTGACTGCAGGTCAACCACCAGCAACACAGCACACACCTGAGAGCAGCATATCGTGTCCCTCCTGCACGCCCCGAATCCCACTGGCTGCTCCTCAGGGAGGTCCAGCCACTCTTTGGTCCTAGCAATGGTCCCACGTGGACACGGGTGGCAGCTGAGATGACAGACATGGAGGGGGAAGCAGCCCCTGGCAGGGAGCGCATGAGGGCCAGAGCTGTGTAGGCATCAGGGAGTGGTGTCCAACGGGCTGGAGGGGAGCCGGGGGGCTCAGCACCCTCTGCCAGCAGAGCTATGAGGATGTGTGGGCACCCAAGTTGTGCRGCCAGCCTGGTGAAGGTTTGCAGAGGGTTCAGCTGGCATGGAAGAGGCAGCCCAAGGAATGACCCCTCAGAGCCATGGAGCCCACCTCCGTGCTGCCACCAGGTCCAGCACCCAGCTGTGGGGCCACATAATTTGCGGAGCAGACGTCTGGCACTGCCAGTGCTGGTGGGGCTGCCACATCTGGCTGCAGCAGCCCCAGTGGTGCCAGGAGCCCCCCCCCCCCCAACAGGTGCTGTTTCTGCAGGGCAGAAGTGAGGACCCAGGGTGAGGTTTAAGTGCTATTTTTGGATGCCAGGGCAGGAAGGGGCACTGAGGGGTGGAGGGCATGAGCCCTCTTTGGTCTCTGCAGGAGTTTTTTGCTGTCGGGCCATGGCTGGGGAGGCCCCATGCCAACATCACTCATGACAGTGGTACCTGCAGTCCCACGCCATGGCACAGCACCCATCCCCGTGTCCTCTCCACAGGGGACGGGGGCTGCTATGGCCACAAGGTCCCAGCTGTGCCAATCCTGCTGCGCCCCACGTGCAGGGCTTGCCTGCTGTGGGGCTGGCAGGGAGTGGGTTAAGTGCCCACTGGCCAGAGCCATTGTTTCAGACACAATGGAGAGGAAGAGGATGCTGGGGGCCGAGGGGCTGGGGCAGCTCCCCAGCACATTCCTCCAGCTCCGGCTGGCCAGATGGACAGAGCTGGAGCTCATCAGACTGACCAGACAGAGAGGAGAGTTTAACCCTTGCAGGCACTGCTTGGCGAGGCCCTGTGGCATCTCTGGCTTTTAAGGCACGTGGTGCAGCAGCAGCCGTGAGACGGGCACTGATTTCCAGGAAAAGGAGGGGGATGCAGCCGGAGTGGGCAGAGGCAAACTAGGGTGAAGGGTCCACCCCTTCACCATCTGGGCTCCTTACCCAGGACTGCTCTGTAGCACCAAGTCCCCTCCACTGCCGGTGCCCACAGCTGGCATTAAGTTCTGGTGCCTCCTCCCCTGCTTGGTAAAGTAAAAAAATAAATAATTTGCAGGGGATGGACAGACAGACAAACACGAGCCAGCAAGGGGCCGGATCTGCTTTGGTAGTGGCGGCTCTCTGTGCCGCTGGGAAGACGGCAGGCAGCAGGGGCAGCGCACTGCAAGCACCTGTCTGCCGCCTTGGCCCCAGGAAGACTCTCGCTCTGCTGGGGCTGGCCACAGCCAGCCACAACCCCCGTTCTGGGGTGGGGGGGCAAAGAGGCACCCATGGTCTGCAGGGGCCCCTTGCAACTACAAGGCACTGGCGAGCTCGGAGTGTAGCTGCAGGCAGAGCCGAGCCTGCGCTGCCCAGGCGAGGGGAGGCCAGCTGGCCTGGGCATGGGGCTAACAGCCCATGGGGGCCTGGCCTAGACTCTCCCGGAGGCAGCGGAGCTGCTCCTGGCCCAGTTTGATCTTCTCCTCCAGTTCCCTCTGCTCAGTGATGAGGGCCGACTTCATCTTGACAAAGTGCTGGTAGTCCTGGAGGTGCTCGTCGCGCAGGTACCGCGCCACCATGGCGCCCACCGCTTTCTCCCGCCGCCCCACGTGCTCCTTCAGCTCCTTGGCATCCTCCAGCTGCGCTGCCAGCTGCCGCTTCTTCTCCCGCAGGGCCAGCTGTGGGCGAGACAGGTGGTGTTGGAGGCCTGGCAGCAGGCTGAGCCCTGTGGGCCACCCCTGTGCCCGCCCAGCACCCCAGGTGCCCCCTACCCTGGCACACGCCCACCTTGTCCTCGGCGGAGGCGTGTGGCCCCAGGCTGTTGAGCGCGTTCTCCACACGGGCCAGGCGCCCCGAGAGTGAGAGCAGCAGGTTCACCACCTTATCCAGGTCGCCCACGAAGAGGCGGTACTTGTCAAACTCGCCGGGTGTGCAGAGGGCCTGCAGGCGGGCTGCCAGGTCCTCCCCCAGCGCCCCATTGGCGCTGATGTCCTCCTGCAGCCCCCGCTGCGCCTCCTGCAGCACCGATAGCTTCCGGCTCAGGCTCTCAATCAGCTGCATCTATGTGAGCAGAGAGGTCAGATGCCCCCGGACGCCTGGGCCCCATTCCCCCCACTGGGAAGAGGCAGGCAGCAGGGACCCCTGCGTCCCCCAGGGGTTCGTGGGGCCAAGCCGTCCCACTCCCACTCGGCAGGCGCAGCCCGGTACTGCCCCCACGTCTTATCCTGCGTCCTGGCTCCAGCCCCAGCAGTGCCCGCTTTACCTTCTTCTCCACCAGCTCGTGATCGACCTCGTCATCCTCCGAGCTCCCCTCCGCCACCTCCGGCAGGTCCTTCATCTTGTTGAGCAGCTCAGCTTTGCCCGCCGAAGTGTTGTAATAGGCAGAGTAGGATGTGGGGCTGGCGGGACCCCCGGGGGGTGGCGAGGTGGGTTCTGCCTCCAGCCTGTGGGGAGAGCGGCCCTGCTAGGGAGCTGGGCGCTGGGGCAGCGCCGCAGGCAGAACCGAGCCGCCACATCCTCCACGTCGCCAGGGCTATGCCCAGGCCAGCAGCAGCGCTGCGCTGGCCTTACCTCTCCTGCGCCGCGGCCTCCGGGCGCCACTCCGGCTGGAAACGCTCCTTCCAGGCTCGGCGGTCGCCCACGGCCAACAGCTCGCCCATGAGCTCRGCGGCGGTGACGAGGGCGGCCGGCGGCACGAGGATGCCGGCGAGGGAGCGGTCCCGGCCTGCCACGTCCCACATCAGCTCCTCCGAGTCGACACGGCGGGGCTGGGGCCGGCGGCCCGCTCCCTCCGGCATCTCCGGGCTTGCCTCCGGCTCCTCGGGGGCTGCGGGCAGAGGAGAAGGGCCCCATGTGAGGGGCATCACCAGCCAGCACGGCCCCCAGACTGGGGACAGGCGGGGGGCACTCACCTGTGCCACAGGGGCCGGCCCAGGCCCGGTCCCAGCTCCGGCCGAGCCACTGGGGCTGCTCCTCCTTCTCCCAGCGGGCTCCGGCCTTCGCCCGCTCCTCGCCAGCCTCGTCCGACCTGCRGAGCCGAGCCCCGGCGTCAGGGGCGCCAGCAGGCCAGAGCGGCTCGCCCGCCGGCGCCCGCGGGTGACGGGGCCCCGGCGCACCGTGTCCCCTTCAGTCACGGGAAGCTAGCAGCGCCAGGAGGGAAGTCGGGGACGTTCCCCTCCCATGGAAGGGCGGCCGGCCGGCCGCAGCCGGGGCCATCGAGCACTCGGGCGTGGGGATGCCCAGCAAGCAGGACAAAAGCGCTGTGGGGACAGAAGGCCCGTCATGGCCGAAACCCGCCGGCCCCGGCACGCAGGGCGGGGGACAGGCAGGGCKGTGACCGGGCCCGGTGCCGTGCAAGGAGCCCCCGGTACGAGGACAGCTCTGCAGCAAGGCCCGCGGCACCACAGCGGGACCAGGCCCCCGCCTCCCCCCAGCACCCACTCCAGCCCCCCGCGGCGAGCTGGCAGCGCCTGGCACGCTCCAGGGGCAGCGAGGGGCCGCCTGGCGCCTCGCGGGTCGCTGAGGCGGCGCCACTTGCCTGCAGAAGTCGTCAGCACCGGCGTCGGGCTCCGGCGTCCTCCGGAGCGAGCTGGGGCCGTGGAGGTGGGCGCCGGGGCGCTCCGCCGGCTCGGTGCCGTGCCCGCGGGGCCTGCCCGCCTGCTCCGGCGGGAGGCTCCGCGAGCGCTCCCGCGCCACCTCGGCCGCTCCGCGGGACAGTGCCCGCGGCTGCTCCAGCGCCGCGGCCCCACCAGGCCCCGGGCCGCCCGGCGGGCAGAGCTGCTGGTGCGAAGGCCGCCGCGGCCTGTACTTCTCCCAGTTGGGGGGCGGAGGCCGGGGGGGCGGCGGGCCCTTCTTTTTGGGYGGCTCCAGCTTGGCACAGGGCAGGTCCCTCCTGTCCCGGCCCCGGGGRCTGGGAGGCTGCAGGTTGAGATGGCTCTCGGAGAAGGCTCTGCCCCGCAGCGGGCGCTGCGGGGGCTCTGGGGGGCTCTCAGGGGAGTGGGCCGGCCGCTCGCCATCCCACGAGAGGTCGTGCGTGGACGTGGCCCGGTAGCACGGCGGCCACTCCTGCTCAGCGGTCTCGAAGCAGGGGCGGAAGGGGCCAAACCTCGGGAAGCCCAGTCTGTAGCGGGAGAGCTCGCTGCGGAGGCAAAGAGGACACCCGCCRCCCCCGACACCGTCACTCGCCACGGCGCCCGGCCCCGGCAGGCCCCGGCAGCGGGGGCCGCTCGGGAGGGCTCGGGCCAAGCGGCCAGAGTGCCACCAGCCTCCCCAGCAGCCAGGCCAGCAGGGCGCCGCCTGCCCCTGCCTCAGTTTCCCCAGCTGTCCAACGTGGGATGGAGGCACCCAGCTCCCTTGGTGGGGGAAAGGCGCTGGGTCGGAGAGCTACCGGTGGCAGGCGCTCCTCAGCCCTGGCACAACGCTCAGCAGGGCACCTGTGCCCTCCTTCCGCCCCACTCCCCGGGGAGCATCTCCACCCCTGCCCCTCACCCACAGCCCACTCACCCCGGGACAGGCCCTGAGCGCCCAGCCCAAGCGCCCAGCTAACGGGGTCACATCACACGTCGCAACCCTGAAGCAATGGCGCGCGCCACCCTGCGGCCCCCGGCTCCAKCCCACTCTCCTCGTAGCAGACACCTCCGGAGGTTTCCTGCCAAGCTACACGGGTGCCCCCCCCCCAACCCCCCGCCGGCGCCTACCTCACGGACTGACTGGTTTTCCTGTTTATTGCCGGCGGCTCCCACTCGTCCAGAGGAAATTCCTAGGAGGGGGAATCAGACGGAGCGTGAATGGCAGGATCGGCCCTCCCTTGGGCGCCTCCCCCAGCCAGGGGCCGCGGGCACCRCACCGATGTCGCGCGTCCCGGGAGAGGGGGGCGGACACGCAGGAAGCGCGGGCACGGCACTGAGGAGGGGGAGGCGCTGCCGGGCCCCCTGGGGCATTGAGGGGGAGAGCCCGGAGCACCCAGCGGCGATGGCAGCAGCCCGCTGGCAGTGGCTCACTCACCGGAGTGAAGGCTTTCCGGGGCGGCCAGGCATCGCTCTCCTCCCGCGCAGCGTGGGAGGACGGGCAGTAGCAGTCGGAGCAGCGCGTCCAGGAAGGYGGCGGCGGGCAGCGGTAGCCGTGGGGCAGCAGCGAGGGACACATGTCACCAGAGCAGTAGTGGCAGGGCTCGCGGCGCACGGGGCCCGGGCCCCCGTAGGCATAYGGGATGGCCCGCAGGTACTCGAACTCCCTGTGCCGCGCCAGCGGCTCGTAGTAGGCGGGCTGCTCCCGGCAGCASTCGGCGTACGGGCCAGTGGAGCCGGGCCGAGCAGGTGAGGGCGGCCCGTAYGGCTGGTCGAGGGACAGGCGCCGGGAGTCGCGGTGTTCGGCGCCCACAGGCTGGAAGGCATTGGACTCGCCCGCCTTGGCCCGGTAGGTGCTGGGCTGGGCACGCCGGGCAGGCAAGGGCCTGCTGCTCTCTTCGAAGAACCTGCGCCGGTCAGCGAAAGGCAGCAGGACAGCCTCATCGTCGGCCCGCAGCGGCGACCCCGGCACCTCCTGCCCCTTGCCGTAGCCCTCTGGCTCGCCAGGGCTCGGGGACCGCTGCGGCTGCAGYTTGCGCTCAGGGGACCAGCGCCAGCGTCCCCTGCCCACCGGCGCCGACCGCTGCCCCTCGCGCTCGGGGGACGGCAGCCCTTTGGGGACGGGCGCCAGCTCGGGGCCAGCGGCATCACGGCTGCCCGCGCAGGCGGGACGCCGGCCGTCCTCACTCGGCGCGGGGCTCAGGCGCTCCGCTCGGGCCCGCGGCCCCTCCGCGCAGCCGGGCTCCGCCACCTCGTCGGCCTCCTCCACAGGCTCCTCGCCGCGCAGCAGCGCCGCGGAGCCCCTGCTCTTCTGCAGCTGGGCTTTGCGCCGCTGGATCTCGTTGCGCAGGTTGGTGGCGAAGCGGTCGCTGCGGCGCCGCATCTGAGCCGAGCGGTGGTGAGGGGCGCCCGCTCGCCGGCCCCCCGCCCGGCCCTCCTTGCCCTCCTCCTCCACCAGCGTCTCCACGCTGTGAGCGGGCGTCAGGCCACCGCTGGCTGGCTCGCCGCTGTGCCCGCAGGCTCGCGGCAGCTCCGGGCAGCAGCGGTAGGGTGGCAGGCGACGGTATGTCTCTTGGCAGCGTGGGGTGTCAGCGACACAGCCCCCGGGCGTCTCGGCGGCCCCCGTGTCCCCAGCGCCTGGTGCACGGTTGCCCTCCAGCCGGTGCTCGGCGTGCAGYGGGGACAGCGTCCAGCGGTGCCCGTCATGGGCTGGCGAGGCTGGTGAGGCTCGCCCGCTGCTGCCCGCCCCCACCTGCAGGCAACGCAGCTGGGAGGCCAGCAGCTGCTCCGGGGCGCTGTGCCGGTGCGGCGCGTGGCAGCCGAGGGGAGCCAGTGACTGGCTGTCACCTGCCACGTCTGGCCTGGCGTCCGGCATTGGGTGCCCGCCACCATCCTCGTATGGCCGGTCCCCATGCACGTGCTCCACGCTCTCCACCAGGAGCTGCTCCGTGTTGGCTGGGCAGTGCTCCGGCTGGGAGCTCAGCATGTAATACTGCTCAGAGGAGAGACGGTCCTTCGCATGCCCAGGATACAYCCCTGGCATGTGCCCACAGGAGCCTTCCAGGTCCTTGTCACGCTGGCACAGGAAGGTGTCGGAGATCCACCTGCACTTGTTCTGCAGGGAGTCAGCCGGCATGGACGCCCTGCGCCGCTCCACACCACCGGCCGGGGACGCTCGGAGGCTGTCTCTCCTCACCGGCGGCTGGGGAGGCGCTGGCACTCGCCAGGATCCAGCCGGGCTGCTGTCACGTGGGCACTGCTCGGGATGCCGGTTGGCACGGCCGGGTGACTCCGCGCCGTCGGCGCCCGTCTGGAGGTAGCGCCCGTCCGGGTGCTTGCAGGGGGCCAGGCCCTGGAGGATAGAGTCGGTGGAAGACGTCTCCTCGGGACGGAGGGAGAGGGCGCAGTCGGAGGTGTTGGAGCTGGCGGAGAAGGAGCTGTAGGCCGAGTCCCGCTTGTTGTGGTACAGGCCCTGGTCAACGGGCGAGGGGTTCCCTTCGTAGTAGGCCTGGCTGGGCTGGTCCAGGCTCTCCATGCTCCCAATGGAGCTGCTCTTGTCCGTGCTGCAGTGCCGGGACAGCGGGTTCCACTGCAGCGACAGCTCTCTGCCAGCCACAGGGCGCCAGCATTAGCAGTGCCGCAGCCCCCCAGCCCCTCTGCCCCCTGCTCAGCTCTTCCACCAGCCACAAACCACTTCCCACCCCCGGYGAAATGGGCCTGGTGGACGCCGACGCCGCCTTTGCGCCCGATGYCGCCTTTACACCCGTAGGATGCCCAGAGCACGGGGGTGCACGTGACTCTGCCCGCCAGCCCGCCCCAGCCCCTGGGACTTGCCCGGCTCCAGCCGGGGGAACGCTGGGATTCATCAGCTTCTCGCTGGCTCCAGCAGCAGCCACCGCCCCTTCCTGCGGGGGACTGTGAGCCGGAGAGCAAAGAGCAGGGGCAGAGGGTGCAGAAGGCCAGGGAAAGAGACCCCGGGGCCCACTGCGCCTGGACCACAAAGGCGTCGGCATTCAGAGAGGCAGGCTGAGAGCCCGGCCTCCGTGCTGACACCCTGCCCCACTGCCCACGGCCCGGGCGGGCAGAGCAATACCCCTCCAGGCTGCCACAGCAGGATGCAGGGGGGATGCCCAGCAGTGATGTGGGGCACCGGCAAGGGGCAAGCAAGTGAAGGACCTCAGCAAGAACCACCCCAGGATTCCCCAAGCCTCCCCTGCCCCGCGCACTCCRTCCCACCCCATTGCAATGGGCCAAGCAGGTACTCCTTACGCCCCTTCCCTTCCCACATCCCGCAGCCGCCCCATGGGCTCACCTGACATCACATCCCGAGGGCCAGGAGAGGCTGAAGGTGTCAGTGGGGCAGTGCATGGCAGTGGCGTCGGGACGGAGCTCGGAGAGCTTGGCCACATGCCAGGAATGGGGCCGGAGAATGGGCACGTTCCTCCTGCCAAGAGCAACAACGGGAGAGGACAAGAATGGGGAGGAAGCCGGGCCGAGGAACCGGGGCTGAAGTCACTTCCTACAGGGCTTCCTGTCCCCCCCAGGCCAGCACCCGCCCAAGGGGGGTAGCAGAGAAGAGGAGGGTCCAGCTCTGAGAGTGTCTGGCTCTGGAAAGGAGGTGGGGGCACCCCACAGGCCCACTGCAGCAGTCACCCCACTTCGCCAGCGCTCCCCTGTCTGTTCCCAGCCACTCCGGCATCCCCTGGTCCAGGTGTCTCGGGAACTGTGGGAAGGGGAGGCCGGAGTTGCTTCCTAAAGCATCCTCAGTGCCGGCTTCAACAAGGCACCAAGCTAAACATAGCCCTGAATCAGCCTCAGGGAGCCAAGCCGCGCCTGGGCAATGACCCAGCGGGCAGAGGGCCATGGGGCACAGTATGCCGGGCCATCTAAGGAGCCCTGCTGGCCACCGCCTCAATTTGCTTTCCCCGTGGCCCAGCACAAGCTTGAGCCTCTCCACAGCTTCAGCTGTTGGAGCCATGGGATTTGACCACCTCCACGGGCACCACCGACTTTTTGAACTTAGAAGCATGGCACAACGGAGCAAGCGGGCAGTGCTCTCGCCCTGCAGGGTTGGTCTCCAGCACGATACTACGTGCCAGATGCCCTGCATGGCTTCACAGCCTCCTCTGCCCACTCCTTGTGCCCGCGCCATTCCCCCACAGCCACACCTTTGGTGGGCATCGCTCCAAAGGACAACCCAGTCTGGGAAGGTTTGCCTCAGAGGAGAAAAGCCAGGGCAATGCCCTCCAAAGGGACCTTGGAGACACCTCCACATCCCCACCACAGGCTTGACTTAGCCCCTAATCCCTCACAGGCAGGCACAAGGGGGCCTTCACCTTGCAGGCGCAGAGGATACCAAGGAGGAGATGCCAGGTCCCTGCAGGGCAGGACAAATGGGTCCGCAGTGGGCGAGACAAGCAGGGCAGAGCTCAGCTGGGTGCCCATCGCAGGCACKAGCGCACAGCTGAGGGGGAGGGAGCAGAGGGACCTGGGGACGCAGGGGTCCCTCCCTGCCCCGGGGCCCCCAAACTCACCATGGATGAGGCCAAATCCTGCCAGGCACCAGTGGCACGAGCCCCTGGCCCCCTCCGCTGCCCCGGGGTGCTGCCCTGAACCGCACCAGCCTCCCTGTGTCCCGGGAGYGGCCGCCCAGGCGCAGGAGCCGGCGATCGGCTCCGTGGCGGCCACGGGAGTGAATCTGGGCAGCTGGGACAGTGGCGGGGGGGGGGGGGCACGCAGCAAGCAGCCCTGCCTCCCCTTCCTTCCCGGGGCAGCCGGCGCGGGGGCGGGCGCCGGGAGGCAGCAGGAAGGGAGAGGAGCGAGCGAGCGCAGAGATAACGCCCAGGCGTTGCGAGAGGGACGGCAGCCCGTGCCTCTGCCCCCCCCCCCCCAAAACGGCTCCGGGCACTGGGGGAGCTCTGCACCACCTCCCACTCTGCCCAACGGGCAGCAGGGTGCCACAGCGCGGGGTGCCGTGCCCTCCCTCTGCCCCAGCCAGGGGGAACGGGGATCTACTTGCAACCAGCACCCAGCCTGGCCCCCTCCCTGGCACAAGGCACCTTYAGCTCAGACCGCAGACCGGCACTGAGGGCATCTGGAGTCAACCTGGGGGCTCAACCCACAGCAGGCAATGCCCCCCCCCTTGGCCGCTTTCCTGCCTGCAACGCGCACTGCCCCCCGCCCCTGGCACCCGCCCGCGACCCTGCCAACCTGCGGACGATCATCTTCAGGGTGCGGTAGGAGCCCTTGATGAGGATGAGGGCCTCCTGGCGCGAGCCGTACAGCGGGGTCCCGCTGATGTTCACCAGCTCATCGCCCGGCTGCAGCTTGCGGGACAGGGCTGCCTTCCCACCGTCCTCCACCTGGGTGACGGAGACGGGCGTCAGCCGGGGGCACAGCCTCGGACAGGGCAGCCAGGGCATCCACAGGTTGGGAAGCATCATGCCCCCCCACCCCCAACAACCACAGCACCTTCCCAGGGGAAAAGCCCCACGGCGCAGGAGAGGTTGGCGAGGCTCTGAAAACGGGGTGCCCCCCACCACCACCTCCGCTCCGGGTAGCCCGCCGCCGCTCTGCAGAGCCYGGCGGATCTGCCGCTGCCGAGCGGCCCGCTGGGCTCCCCTCCCCAGCCCGGTCACATGAATTTCTGAGCAAAGAAAGGACATTGGGGGAAGAAGAAAAATGTCCCTTCCCAGCAGATTCCCCCGCAGGCGCAGGCGGTACAAGGGCCCTTTGTCAGGCATGGATGCCAGCCCCCCCCGGGCCGGCACGCCGAGCCCCCCGCTCGCCACCGCCAGGCACGCCGGCAGGAGCCAGGCAAGTGGGCATTTCGAGCTCAGGCTCTTCCAGCGGGACTGCAGGGATGCCGTCAAGTCGTGCACGGGGCGCTTTGCACCCCAGAGGAGGCTGCCAGGTAGGTGCGGCCGCGGGCAGCCCTGGCACAGCAGCCGCCCGAGGGAGGGAGGACGGGCAACCTGTTGCTGCGGCTTGGCATGCATTTTTGTTATTTTGGCCAAATCTGCTGCTTTGGCAGCACCAGGAATCCTGGTGCCCAGCCCCTTGCACCCCGTAGCTTGCTGCCAGGCTGTGGGGTGGTAATACAACCGGGCAGCATGGAGCTGGGCATGCCTTAGCCTCTGGCCAGTGCCAACTCCAGAAGCAGGAGACAGAGCGCTTCCCAGCACGAGCAGAGGGCATGGGGCAGCACAGGGCTTCCCTCATGCCCTTGGCACAGAGGGGGGATGCCGGGTCCAGGGAAGTGCTGGCATCACCGAACACCCCCAAAGCAAAGAGGAGCCCAGGGGCCAGGCTAGCCCGCTCTCAGTGCCAGGCCAAGCTCAGCTGCCTGCCGGGCACAGTCCGCCCAGGATGTGGTCTGAGGCCATCTGCCTGCTCCGCTGGGCCAACAGGGCAGGGCAAAAGCCCAGAGCAGGCAGCCCCAGCATGGCACAGAGCCCCTGCCATCTGCCCCAAGCCCACTGCTGGGGCACAGGGGCACCAGGCGCTGCCCAGACCCCTAAACTCACCGCCTCAGGGAACACACGTGCATCTGGCACCCCCAGCCAGGGCATGGCTGGCAGCTGCCTATTGGGATTTGCACCACCAGCAGCAGCCCCCGGGCATGGGCATTCCTGGGGCACAGCGCCCGGGGACTCCGCCAGCTCCCTCCACGTCCTGCCCAGCTACGGGACCCGGACCTGGCTGGATCCTAAAGCCACCCCCAAGGTGGCAGGCAAATCCGGTAGGACMCTGTGCCAAGGCCCCTGCGTTCATCTCACCTTTGGGCTCCCCCAGGCTGTCCTGACACGCTTGGCCCAGCGGAGAAACAAGCTCTGCCTGCAGCACCCACAGCACCCGCAGCACCCGCAGCCTTGTYGCCACACCTGCAGCCTGGGCAGCAGCCAGGCCCCAGGGCCTGGGGCAGCCGCGGCTCCCAAGCAGCCTGGCCACGCTGCACGTGTCCCGGGGTGCCCGTTCCCAGCCCCGGTGCACAGCAGGATGTGGGCRCGTTGCCCCCTTTCTCGTGGGCAGAGCTGGCACCTGGAGGAGTTGGGAAARGGCATCGTAGGGCAACTGGGCAGGAGACCTCCCGAGTGCCAGGCATCCCTGCTCAGTGCCCCCCGGCCGCTGGCACAGGGGCATGTGGCAGAGAGCAGGGTTTAGCAATGCCCTGGCTGCTGGTGTGGGTCAAGGCTTCCCTGGCACTGCCAAGCTGCCCCCAGCTCCCTCTCCTCTGCACTGAGGCAACCCTTGTTTTGTCCCTGCAGGCAGCACCCCCATCCCCAGAGCCGGCAGCAGACCAGTGCTGGCATGGAGCTGTGTCTCCTGGCATGGGCAGGGACAGCAGGTTTGCAGTGCCAGCACCTCAGACCTGGCCGTGCCTAGGAAGGCTGGCGCAGTGACCGTGGGGGTGCAGAGCCCGAGGCTGGGCAGGGCAGAGCGTGGCTTCACCCCCGTTTCTGCGCCCCAGAGCCAGGCCACGTCTGGCAGGGGGGAAGCACCCACCCCAGTCCACCCGTCGCGGTAACGGGGCTGAGTCGGCGGGTGACAGGGTGCCTGGCGGCGGGACCCAGCCAGGGCTGGAGCGGTGTCTGGGACACTGCGCGCGCCGCGACAGGCAGGCAGGGCGCAGAGCTGGCATCTCCGGCCAGGAACTAAATCTGGCACAAACAACTCCTTGTTCTGCCTCCGCCACCGATGAACTCAGCCCTGGCAGTCAAGCCTTGCTGCCTGCTGGGCCTCGCCTGGGGCATTTCCCCTGCTCTGGGGCAGCCCTGCTCTGGGGCATTTCCCCTGACACTGCCCCTCGGTGTTCACACTGGGCCCTAATGTTGGCACAGCCATACTCCTCTCCCCAGGATGCCTGCAGGCACCTGGCCGAGCCACGTGCAGTGCTGCCAGGGCACGGGGGCACGTGGAAAGGGACTGGAAGCAACCTCAGCTGCTGCTTTATCTCAGTCCTTTGCCCACCAATTTGGGCACTGCCAAGGGCAGGGCTGAGCATGTGAATCGAGCCGAGTGGCCGCAGCCCTGCCATGCTGCCAGCGGGCACACCAGCCCTCCGGCTCCGGGCACCGGGCGGGATGGGCATCGGCAGGCTGACAGGAGCAGCTGCCTGCCCGGAGAGTGGGGGGTGGGGGTAGGGGGGGCAGGTACACGGGTGCCCGAGCTGCGCCTGCCGTGCAAACTTCCCTCCCCGCACCATGCCAGGCCAGGGGAGCACCGGTGCCCGCAGAGGGCCCTYGCCACCGCCCCGCTCGGAGGAAGGGCTCCAAGCCGGAGCGGGGCGGAAAGCCGAGCTCACTCTCTGAGCCTCCAGACGCCCCCCCCCCCCACTTCTTTCCGGCTCGGGGGCCCAGTTCCCCCCACACACACCCCGCCAGGCTGTGGGCAGGGGCTGCCCCCCTCCCCACGCGCGCCGGCACGCACGCACGCACCTCTGCCGGGCGGCGGGGCCGGCTGCCCCAGGGGACCCTGCCCCGAACGCGCAGAGCGCTCGAACAAGCCCCCTTTGTCTGCAGCGGCACACGCGGCAGGAGCGGCCCCCCGGCCCGGCACCCCCCCCTCCGGCCCCCGCAACAACCGCCCCGCTGGGATGGGGGCAGAAAGGGCCCAGGCRTTCGGGCCCGGCTCCTCCCTTCTGCCAGCGCCGCACCCAAGCCAAACGGGGACGCGGGGCGCAGCCGAGGCCAGAGCAGCGTCAGGGAGGCGGGAGCCAGGCGGCGGCTGCCCCCCGCGCCGTGCCCAGCAGGCGCCCAGGCCACGGGGGCCAGCCGCCCCCCGCGCCGGCCTAACGGATGTGCTGGCGGAGTTTCTTCCTGCAGCCGTCCCTCTGCTCCGCCTTGGTCCGCGTCGGCCGAGCCGGGCCCCTCGCACACGGCCTCGGCCGCCCCGCCAGCGCCCCTCGCCTCCGCCGTGCCCCGCAGTGCCTACCCCCCCCCCCACCAAGTTGGTCGATGAGGCTGCGCCCGTGCTAGCGGCGGCCGGAGCAGGGTGGCCCGGCAAAGCTGGGGGGATGCGGGGGTGGACCTCATCCCGGAGACCCCGAATCCCACTCCTCGYGTGCCGCGGGACCATCCTCGGCGGGCACAGGCGGCGCTGCAAAGCCGCCGCCAAGCACTACCRCCCCCACGAAGTCGCTGGGCACCCAGAGCCCTGCGAGTCGCACGGGGGCTGGCACCCAAACTGGGGGAGGGGGAGGGCAGAGGCAGGGYGAGCCACCCTGCCGCCCCCCACGCCTCGGTGCAAGAGCGGGCACAGGGAGCTGGGCCCTGGCGGCACCCGGTGGGGCGCTGCCAAGCACACCGGCAGACCCCAGGCGCGCCACCCTGGGGTGCACCACGGAGCAGGACCCCACGTGCCGGCACCCAGGCAGCGGGTCGCACAGCGCTGGCCTCTCGCCGCAGGGGCCYGCTGGGCTCCAGGCAGCGCCGCGGCGCGACGGGACGGGGGCCGGGGCACTTTGCCCACCCGGGGACCCAGCGCGCCAGCGGGGCCGGGCTGGCACCAGGGTCCCAACCAAGCGCACCCTTTGAAACAAGAAAACCCCCAGCAGCGC
>NW_028187089.1:2610329-2614811 GCF_003343005.1 Rhea americana
CCCCAACCCGGGGGTCGCCCCGCCCCGCCGCCCCCCGCCGAGGGAGTCGCCGAACAAAGAGGCCGGCGGGCGCCCCGTCGGGGCGGGGGGGCGGCGGGGCCGGAGGGCGCCCCCTGCAGGCTGCCCCGGCCCTCCCGCGCCCCGCCGGCCGCCCTACCTTGGAGACGATGAGGGGCTCGCCGTGCTCCAGCCCGCCGCGCAGCGTGAAGCCCCAGGGCGCGCCGCCCTGCAGCTCCACATGCACGTACTGCGCGGCGCCGGGCCGGCCCTCGGCCCGCTCCATGGCCGCTACCGCCCCAGGGCCGCCGGGCCCCGCCGAGGAAGTGACCCCCCCACCCCACACACACACACACACACCCCCGCCCCGGCCCGGCCCGCCCAGGCGCCGCGGGGCGGAGCGCGACGGCCCGGGCCCAGCCCGGCACCGGGGCCGCCCCGGCGCGGCCAATGAGGGGCGGGGTGGAGACTGGGGGGTTGGCGGGGGGATCTGCGCTCTGCCCGCCCCGTCCGGCCCGGCCCGACTTTTGCCCCTCGGGGGTTCAGCCCGGCTGGGCACGGATCAGCCGGGATCAGCTCAGCCCGGCAGAGCGTGTCGGCCGGCGCAGCACGGCACGGCACGGCGGGGCTCCGGTATGGTTCGCCTCCAGCGCCAGGGAGCCAGCACCCTTTAGACCACTTCAGCCCGGTTCAGTTTAGCATGCTTTGGTGCGGCTTGGCTCAGCCCAGCTCAGCAGAGTCGCGGTGCCGGTACCGGCCAGCCCGGCCTGGTTGGAGTGCACTCAGGTGGGCGATGCGACAGCAGCTGGAGCTGCCCCGGGGCAGAAGGGTGCCCTGGAGCATCCGGCCCCAGCAAGCGCGCCGGTGCCCGGAGCCCTGCTGCAGCTGCCTGTCCCGGTTCCCGTCTGGCCTGCTCCCCTCCAGCCCCCACCCTGTCTGTCCTGGGCTGCCGCCTGCCGCCGCCGTGGGCCACAGAGTGCCTGCGAGCGGCTGGGCCACGGCCGTCATCTGCCACGTTTGCCTCTTAGCCGACATGGGAGTCAAGCCCCCGTCGCCACGCCTGGAGGGCGGATGGGTGCCCTGGGGCATGGGACTTTTCCCTGCCGTGGGTGCTGGGGCTGTGCTGGCCCCATTCCTACAGCCCTTCGGGGAAAGGGAGGCAGAGGAAGGAAGTGGCAGCGAGGGGGAGGCTGGTTGCTCCAGGCCAGGCGAGTGAATCAGCGGCTGGTTCCCAAAGGCAGCCCTGGAGTCCTGCTCCACCCCTTCCTGCTGCCGCCCGGCGCTCTTACTCATCTCCTTCCCAGACTAAATAGCCCTGCCTGGAAAGCGCTCCTCTGCCAGGAGAGCCTCCCGGGATCACGGGTCTGCGAGGGCGTCCCAGCCAGCTCCAGCCCACCACCAGGGCCGCAAGGCACCCAGGAAGGTGGGAAAGCCCCAGCTCTAGAGCAAGGACTAAGCACGGTGCTGGGCAGACCGTGGTACCTTCCTCAGGAGGTGCTGGCCTCTCCATGCCCACCCAGGACCCTCACCTTGGCAGCTGGCTCTGACCAGGGAAGCAATCATCAGCTCCCCAGACAAGATGCTGGAGGAGCTTCCCAGGGTGCCAGGTCACAGCACGCTCATCTTCCTGAGCCGGTAGGCAGCYTTTGGGAATGCTCAGCGCCTGCACAGGAAGGATCCCTGGGTTTTCTCGTGGCAGCCCATACCCTGCAGCTCTGGTCACAGCCGAGCCTCAGGGGCTCGCTGCTGCCTGTCCCCATGGCGTCAGGGCATGATAGGCCCCAGGTGCAGCTGTGGAGGCCAGCGCAACCCGTGGCCCTGGTGCATCGCCTGGCTGTGACCCCAGTGGGCACAGAACTGCGAAGGGAGCAGCCTTGGGCCCAAGCCCAGGTGCCAATTCTGCACTCGTGGCAGCCACAGGGGAGCTAATGCAGGAGCCAGGCAGTGGCACGCAGTGACCACTGGGTGCGGGATGCACCCTGATTGCCACAGGYGTCGGCAGCGCAGGCTCGCCTGCTTGGCTAAGGGAAAGGACAGGCCTATCTTGGGCGTAATGGGTCTCCCCCCATGATCAACATCTGAAACAGGCTGCTCCTGTTGTGCCTGAAAAATGTGGCAGCCTGTTTCATATGTCAGCTTTGGGAAGGGCTTTTTCATTTCCCCTTTTCCAGGCGGCTCATGGAGCCGCGGAAAATGAGCCTTCCCCAGGCCCACGGCAGAAGGTGCTGGGATCCCAGCCAGAGCTCCCAACAAAAGGCTCAGCACCTCCCCAGGAGGGGTCTGCTGGCAGCTGCTCTCTGCTCAGCCTATCGCGATTTGGGCCCTGGGAAATATCTTCTCCCTCATTTTGCCCCTGTTTAGTTTTGATCATTTGCCTTTCACGTGGCCGAGAAAGCCGAGGGGTTTCCAGTTCCCCGGCTAGCTCAGCAATTCCGCGCGCTCTGCTCCATTCACACGGGGTGCAGACAGGACCAGCTGCTGGAGTCCCTCGGGAGCAGAGCCGAGTGGATCGCCGCGGGATCTGCGGCTCCGGATCCCGCTCGTGAGAGATGCACTCATTCCCCTCCAAAACGGGTGCTGCTTGGACAACGCCAAAATGCTCAGCTGYCACCTCCAGCCCCGCCACCCCTCCTCCGCATGCTCCGGCACCCGGCTGAGTCCTGCCTGTACCTGGACTTTCCCCACGTTTCACTGGGCTCGGCGGCCCCGCTGCCCCAAGTGCCCTTCCCCAAATGAGTAACCAGGGCTGCCCAGCCGAGCATGCGGGCTCTGTGCCCTGGCACGTCACGTGCACCCACAGCCCCATTACACACTGCGCCACCCTCGCCACCCCAGCCCGGCTCACAAAACCCCGGCAGCCGTTCGTGCTGCGCCCCACATGCCCCCCGCACAGCAGAGGCTGGGCAGCACGCGGGGCAAGCCTGGCACCAATGCACTCCCCTCCCGCCCCCGCTCCACCAGTGCCGGCACCAGTGGTACCTCTCTGGAGCTGCCAGCCCTCCGACACCAAGGAGGCAGTGGGCACCATCCTAGCAATCCCTCTCCCTCAGCCTCAGGCAGCGGGTGGCAGAAAGACCCCAGAGGGGAGTTCCTCAAGCTGGGGGAAACCTTGGGCCTGGCAGTGCCCCCGGCCTGTGCCTGGTGAGGCACACTGCAAGCACTGGTACTGCTGCCTGCAGATCCAGGAAAGACGAGGGGCATGCCAGGCCAGTGGGGAGGAGGATGGGGCAATCYTTCCTGCACCATCCCGACTCTTCTTGCCATCCGGTCCCAGTGTCCAGATTGGCAGGAGCTGGGGGGACCCCAGTGCCRCAGGAGGAAGGAGCTGTTGGAGGGRAGAGGGCAGCTCTGCCTAGACGGTGGAGCAGGAGCCGAGGAGTCTGCTGAACCAGGCTTTCTTCTCAGCAGCAGTGGGTGGGAGGCTACCTGGGGCCTGTCTGCCTCAGTTTCCCCATCCAAGGTGATGCTGCCACTACCGTCTAAGCTCTGAGAACCCCCCAGCTTCCTCTACCAGGCTACTCTGTCCCTCCCCATTCCTGGGGCTTGGTGCTCATCTCCCACATGGGGAAACTGAGGCAYGGGGCAGCCTGGCTGTGCCTGGCCTGCAGGTGTCCCAGAGACAGTTTGGGTGCAGACCGGCATGCTCTGCACCCACTCTGGGCAGCGGATACAGACCCTCAGGTTCACAGGATGTGGAGGGATGTGCTGAGCCCCTTGTCCCGAGGGGAGAATTGGGAAGAAGGAGGAGAGACAAGCCACCCRCCCTGCCCATGCCCAGGGGCCCACACACTCCTCCTCCAACCTGACCCCTTCCAGAGCCGTGGCAGAGCCGGCACAGGGCAGGGAGGAGTTGGATGCCGCTCTCAGTCCGGCGTGAGCATCCCACAGGGCTCCAGACCTAGCCTTCCRTGGGGAAGCAAAGCGCTCCTGGCCCTTTAAACCCTGATTGGGACCATGCCTTTAAAATGGGCCGGGGAGGCCCAGGCTCCTCTACCCTGCTGGATCAGGCTGGCGAGGAGCAGGTGGGCTGAGCAAGCTGGTCCTTCCCCACCCCACCCCTGCCCCCGGTGTCTCCCTTCCCTGGTACTTTTAAGGCCCCCTGAGCCAGGCTCCTGTCCAGCTGGCTTTGCCCCTAGCCTGGGGGCTGGGGTTTAGTCCTGAATTTGCGCTCCTTTCTGCAGAGAGAGAGGCCTTCCCTTTCCAGGTGTTTTCCCCTTTTTTTTTGGGGGGGGGGGTGAAGAGGTTCACATGGGTGCAGTGGCCTGAGAGCGGCTGGGAGCCCCTCCAGGGTCCCCTTTTCCYGGTGGCTGTGACCAGCTCTGCCTCTCCAGGGAAGAGGAGCATGACAGCAGGCATCCTGTAGGTCCCGCCGCTGACCAGCCCTCGCTCGCCCCGCCGCCCGCCATGGCCTCCCTCGGCCCCCTYGCCAGCCTGCTCTTCCTCGCCGTGCTGCTTTCCCGGGAGCCGGCCGCCCAGCGGGCGCCG
>NW_028187089.1:2615548-2621271 GCF_003343005.1 Rhea americana
GGCGAGCCCTTCCTCCTGCTCTACTTGAACGACACGCGGGCCGGGCCCCGGCCGCAGGCAGGGGGGCCCGGGCCCCTGCTGCGGCGCCGGGCCCGCGAGGCGCCCAACCTGGCCCAGGACCTCCCCGGCTACCTGCGGGACCAGGGGGCTGAGAAGAGCGACTGCTCCCTGCGCTCCTTCCCCGTCAGCTTTGCCCAGCTGGGCTGGGACCACTGGATCATCGCGCCGCACCGCTACAACCCCCGGTACTGCAAGGGCGCCTGTCCCCGCCTGCTCCGCTACGACTACCACGCGCCCAACCACGCCGTGGTGCAGAACTTTGTCCACCAGCTGGTGGACGCCAGCGTGCCCCGGCCCTCCTGCGTCCCCTACCGCTACAGCCCCATCAGCGTCCTCATGATCGAGCACAACGGCGGCATCCTCTACAAGGAGTACGAGAACATGATCGCAGAGTCCTGCACGTGCCGGTAACGCCTGCGGGGACCCTGCTGACAGGAGCCGGCTCTCCGTGCCCGTGGCCACCCAGTGCCAGACCCACGCGCCCACCGGATCCTGACTTTTAGAGGAGTTCCTCTCGCTTTTTCGCGGGCTGGTCTGTCTCGTTTCCCCCCGTGTTGGTGCGGCACTTGGCGGGAAAGTTTTACAGTAGCTTTTTATGTGAATTGTAAGTTTTTAAAGGCAGGAGCCTGCTGGGCCCTGTGCCAGGGCAATTGCCCCATGGCATCTCTCCTTCCCGGGGCCTCGCAGCTGCTGCCTGCTACGGGGAGGGCACCAGCATCGGCCAAGGGTCCCAGCCTGATGCTTTTGGAGAAGAGCTGGGTCCCGGGACCAGAGCGTGAAGCTCTCTGAGGCGGCTGGGCCTCTCCTGATGGAGCTGGAGCAGGGAGGGAGAGCTCTCTGGGTGGGCTGTGCTCTCCCATGTCCCTTCAGTGTGTCCCCATGCTTGTCCTCAAGCTGACGTTGGCAATCTCCAGCGCTATCTGCCCACAGTCCCTTCCTGCCCTGCTGGCTGCTGATGCCAGTGGTGCTCCTTCCTAGCTCACCTGTACCTCAAAATGTCTAGTCCTGGCTGTGGCCGGACCTCACTGGGCTTGGGATGGGGCTGAGGTTGTGGGGGAGTGGGGTGGGAAAGCCCTCTTCTCCCCTGTGGTTCCACTTCGGGGGCTGCAGAAACTGGAGGGACCTGGTGAAGGTGTGCCCTGAGCTGCTGGCTCTGCYCCAGATGTTGGGGACCAGGTGGCTGCCTGTGTTGGGCTTTGCCCTCTACTTTCTCTGCAGCCCCCTTCCTTCCCCCTCTTTGGCTTGCCCTTTGTGGCAGAGCTTGGGTCTGCCCCTGGCTGAGGGGTTTGGACCCTTGTCACAGTCTCCTCCTGTCTTCCTACACCCTTGCTGTCCCACGTGGGTTGGGCTCTGCTTGGCTCCAGGACTGTTCCTATCTCTGGATGTATCCATTTCACTTCCAGGACTCTTGTAGCCTGGCTTTCCTCTATTTATTGCTGTGTAAATAAATAAACTGATAGATTTTGCTAAAGACCATCTGGGCATGCTTTTTCTCCATCCATGGTATGTAGTGGGTGCCCCCTAGTGATACCTGGCATGGGACAGGGCTGATGGGGTGCTGCTGGCCGGACCTGGACTTGCCCAGCCATTCTGGGACCATCTCGCTGCACAGCCACCACCAATGGGCAGAGACGCTCCCAGGGGAGTGTGGTAAGTAAATCCCTACTGATTTTGAGCAGGAGCATGCGCTGAGGGAAGAGGTCCCACCAGAGCAGAGATCCCACCTGGAGAGGTGAGGACCTGGGGTAGCTGTAGGCAGCTGCCCTGGTGCTGTTGGGTTGGGTGCAGGAGAGGTCCCATGGCCCTGTGTTTTGGGGGCAACCTGCTGTTGGGACTGAGCCAGCTTYGCTGTCTCAGGGGGACCCAAGAGTCCTGGCTGTGGCCAGAAGAACCTTTCTGTAAGTCTGCAAATGAGCTTGGTGCATATGCAGCTGTGGRGATAGATGCATGGAGCCTGGGAGCCGGGTGGTTGATGCCAGCTCTGTGGGGGCTGTTTCTATGCCCAGTGGCTGCACTGAGTCTCCTCTGGCAGACCGTRAAGGTGTTGACCTGGGCATTCAGCCACCTGGGCTATTTTGGGAAAGTGTCTGTAGGGCAAACTCATCTGTTCCCAGGCACGATGTCCTGCGTCTGTAAACCCCGGGCAAAGTCCCCTCTCCCTGAGCAGGGAAAGGTTGGTATCTAGGACCTGCAGAAGACTGCGGAGTTTCTCCTGTGCTTGGAGACAGTCCCACCTCTCAGCATCCTGGCCAGGCATTGCTAGGGTCTTCAAGTCCTCAACTTAAGGCTATCACCAGGGTCTCATCTCTTACACAGCCTCCAGTCTGATCTGTTGTTGCTGGCTCATGCTCCACAGAGATGCTTCATCACATCTTTCTCCTTGCAGGCATTTGTAAGGTCTTGTCCCAGCCCTGAGACCTATTCAGGCTCCTCCCAGCACCCAACAACCCCAGGTTTTTGTCCCTCTCCTGCTAGGCTGGCAGGGTGGAAGGTTGCAGGCAGAGCCCCAGACCCTTCAGACTCCCCTCTTGCCCTCAGCCAGCCACGCTGTGGCCAGCTCGAGCCATGGAGGAGAAATACATGTATATTTTTTTAAACACCTTGCAGAGCCCTTGGTGGTAAACAGACCTGACCCACCTGGGAAGATTTCACTGGTCAATCATTAGACATGCTGCATTGACTCATCTGGGCAGGGGGTGGTAAAAATGAGGCAAGTTGGGTGCGTTCCCAGCCCCAGACACCGCCCCCCCTAGCCTGCCGTGGTGGCCGCAGGAGGCTCRACGCTTGCCACCACCCTCCAGGACGGACAGGGGTGGGAAATGTACCCCCGCCTGTCCTGGGGGGCACACAGGGGCATTCTGTGCTGGTGGGATCTCACCTGGGGGGACACGCAGGTGCACGGGGACTGCCTGTGCTGGCTTTGGCAGCAGGGCTCATGCCACCAGAGGCACGGAGCAAAAGTGCCTCCTGGAAAGAGCTGCTGTCCTGGGCTGACCCCRGTGCTGTGCCGGTGCTGGGACTGCCAGGCGCAGAGCCGGGCAGGGAGGTGCGTGGCTCCCTGGCGCTGACTGGGAGCTGTTAGCACAGGCTGGGYGCATGGGTGCTACTGCCTTTGCTCGGGGGGCAGCCCGTGCCCCCGCCCCACATGCTGAGCAGGAGACAGACCACCAGAGCCCCAGAACAGCTCTGGTCCACGGCTCAGGACACCGTTGCGGGGCCCAATCCTGCTGTGGGGCTCCTGGCTGGTGGCCTTTGCTGGGAGGAGGTGGTGATGCCCAGGTGGGCCATGGCAGAGGTGGGAGTACTGCGGGTGCCCCACAGCTGCCCCATTGGCTCTGCCTCACCCCTGGCCCAGGGGAGGGCCCAGCCTGCATGCAGGGGGCAGACGGAAGGCGGTGGCCGGGGGGTGGCCCACTGGCCAGGACTGCTCAAATATTTGTGCAGGGCCATGACCGGGGAGGAGCAGCGCCGAGCCAGAGGTGCAGGAGGCCCTGAACCAGCGGCACCATGACAGCTCCTGTCCCCGGGGGCTTGGGCAGAGGCGACGGGGCCGGCTGGCCCCTCTCCAGCCCCCATGGAGTGGGCACCCGCCTGGCGCTGCTCTTCTCCATCCTCTTGCTTCTGACCAGCTCTATCCAGGTGGGTCCAGCGGGGACTCGGGGCTGCCCRGGAGCGGCTGGGGTGGCAGCGGGCTCCCACCAGTGTGGCAGGGCCGCGGTGGGGGCACATCTCCTGCCCCCTATGGCTCCCTGAATGGAGGGCTGGAGCTGGGCACAGGGGAGCTCGGCACCCCATTCTCAGCCCTGTCTCCCTCTCCTGGTGGTGCAGGCGAGGCAGGACCTCCGGGTGCCTCCCGGGATGGGGCCAGCCGAGGTGGGACACTCAGCCCCACGGCTGGCCCGCACGACGCCCTTCTGGAGAACRGTGGGCAGCAAACCACTGGGTGCCCACTGTCGGCACGGCCTCGAGTGCGTCACCAAGGCCTGCAGGTGAGCGGGAACCCACAGCCAGCCCCACCGGGAGGCGTCCCTTCGCTAGCCTGTCCCCAGCCCTGGCACCCTGCGTGTACCCAGCCCCACCAGTGTCTGCAGCCCCGCCAACTCACACAGACCCCAGTCTCCCCAGTGCACCCAGCCCCAGCAGTGCCCCTAGGTTGGGATCCCCCCTCTATCCTAGCCCTGGCGCCCCCAGCCCTGGACCTCACCAGCATCCTCATTTTGTCCCCCCCCATCCCATTCCCAGTGTTCCCAGCTTTGGGATGCCCATGCAGCCCAACCCCACCAGCATGCCCAGTTCGGGACCCCTCCTCGTCCCACGCCAGCCCAGGGATGCCTCCCGGCCCAGTGTCTCCAGCCCCAGGTGACACCGGCACAGAGACTCCCAGTGCTTTGCCCCGCAGGGCCGGGCGCTGCACCACGCCGCAGTACGAGTGCTGAYGGCCCCGGACGCCCCAGGAACACCGACCTCTCCGCCAGCGGAAAGCTGGGCACATCGTGCCCCTTTTGCAGGGGCGAGGACTGCTCTGCAGCCCCCTGCACCCCACGGACTGTGCCTAGAGCTGCCTCAGGCTTGGGGGGGGGAGGGTAGAGGGGACACCGGCTTCCCAAGAGGCCTGTGGAGCAACACCGTGGCAGCCAAAGGTGGCCCTGCACAGGAAGGACATCAGCTGSATGGGATAGTTCATGCGGGCAATAAACCCCCTTGCATGCGGGCRGCTCTTCTGGGGCCTCTCCTTCCTGCCGGGGGCAGCCGGGCAAGGCACGGGCGTGAGCGGGGCTCGCGCGCCCTTCGGTCCGGGCACTCTCCGGGCTGGACCTCCAGCTGCTTTTTTTGCAGTCGATGCTGGAGTGTCCCCAATGCTGGAGCACCCCCAGTCCTCTCCGGGGATGATGGAAACGGGACATCCCCCAGCTCCTCCTGGTAGCCATCTGCATGGAAGCACACCCCACACCACCRGGACTCTGCCAGCGCGGGGAGGGGGGCACTGGGAAGAACTGGTTCCCTGTCCAAGCTGCTCCTCRGATACGCATGTCATTGCACCCAAATGCACCCCAGCACCTGGAAGCAGGTGTTTGCCTGGACCTGACATGGGCCCAGGGGCAGGAACAGGAGTGGGCTGCCTGGCACCAAGCCAAGCCCTGCRTGCCAGCAGCGCCAGGCTGGGGCAGTGCCATGGACGGGGCAGCACCACAAAAATGTTTGCATGTGTGCATGTGTATGTGCATATGTGTATGCATGCATACATGTCTGTATGTATGTGTATGAATTTGTGTATCTTTGTGTGTTTACATATGTATGCATGCATGTAAGTGTATGTCTCTATAAGCATACAYAKGTATGTGYRCATGTACATGCATATGCATGTATGCCTTTGTATGTGTGAACATGTGTGTGGGTGCCAGTGCACGCTTGTGCATGTATGAATGTGTGCACGTGTGCGTGTGTGTATTCACACGCATGGGTGCGCATATATGGGGATGCGTGTGTGTATGTATGTGTTCACATGTATGTACTTACCTGCAGGTGCATGCTTCTGTCCATGTACATCTATGTGCATGCATGTGCACGTTTGTGTGCGTGCGCGTGCACGCATGTGCCCGTGTGCGTCCGGGCGCGCGGGCGCGGGCAGGGGCCTGCGCGTGCCCGCGTGCCCGCGCCGGCAG
>NW_028187089.1:2622543-2666635 GCF_003343005.1 Rhea americana
CTGGTGTTTTCTGAGCCGCTGGCCGCGACGTCCCCCCGCTCCCCGCAGACGAGGAGCTCGGCGCAGGGTGGGGGAACTGTGGTACGCGCCGTCCTGGGGGTGAGCGGCCCTTCTGCTGTGTCTCTGACGCTGCTGGGTGTTGGGCTGCCAGCCCCTAAGTAGTGTCGGCAGATGGGCGGCCGTTCTGATCGACGAGGCTGTGCCAAGGCCCGCGGGGTGAGGACAGTCCAGGAGAAAGGGTTTACCCCTGCCCTGGGCACATACGTGAGCAAGGTGGGCTGGTGCGGGCAGAAGAAAGGGGAGCGTGAAGGCAGATTCAGCAGCCCAGGTGGAGAGCTGATGCCAGGACCAGTGTGGCTGCCAGTGAGGACCAAATTCCTGTATTCCCTATAGTGGCCTCGTTTCCTTCCGCCACAGGACGCRGTGACAGGCTTGCTTCCCGCCAGTGAGGATCACAAAGATGCCTGGGTCCGGGACAATGTCTACAGCATCATGGCCGTGTGGGGCCTGGGTTTGGCATACCGCAAGAACGCTGACCGTGATGAGGACAAGGCAAAGGCTTATGAGCTAGAGCAGGTAGGAGGAACCTTGTGGGAGAAAGGACTCATCCCAGGGAACTAGTTGTGACYTCCTGACTGATTTGCTCTTTGCACAGCCCAGCTCAAGGATTGAAAGACCATAAAAAGCTGTACAGTGAAGACATGGGGATAGAGCTGCCCCCAGGTACTGGGGAAGCCCTAGCTGCAGTGGCAGTAGGAGAGCATCCTGGAGTCTGCTCTTCACAGATCATTCTGGAGTTAGAGCTGAAATCCAACCAGAGAGTCAGCTCTGGCTCTGGGATGATCTAGGGACTCGGTCCCATCTCCCAGAGACTAMGGAGCTATGTCCTGCAAGCTTGTTTCCCTCTCCCAGCACAGCAGCTTGGCCTTGCTGACAGGCCCTAAAAGCTGTTTTTCCCTCTGCCACTTGCCTAGAGAGCAAGAGCTATGGAAATGTGAGCAGAGGCTCTGGTTACTGACATGGAGTCCTGCAAAGGTCAGGGACCAGCTGGTCCTGAGTCAGGGTTTCTCCTCCCCGGACAGGGTTTAACAAGCCTGTTTTCCTTGTTCCTGCAGAGTGTGGTGAAGCTGATGCGGGGACTGCTCCAGTGCATGATGAGACAGGTAGGGGCCAGAGATCACCTCTGTGAGTCACGTGATCTCATTGGAGCCCAGCTGAGATGTGTCACCAGGGCAGTCAGAGCTAGCCATGCTGGGTCTCCCAAACTGTCCCTCATGAGTGGAGGAATGGCCACCTTTCAAGAAGTCTTAAAATAAGCCAGCTTGGCATCTGTCCTGCTGCTGAGCTCTCTTCCTGGTATAATGGGCGTCCTAGTGCTGTGGGCCAGCGTCCAGTAGAGCCTTTGCCAGCTGCTCCCTCCCTTGTGGCCTGGCCCACTCTGGCACTGGGTAGCTCCTCTCCCTTAGGGATTTTGGGGCCACCCTTTTCTGTCTGCATGGTGCAAATGCAAATGTGTTTTCTCCATGGCTTACAACCTTGCTGCAGCAGGGTGCTGAGGGTGGTATTTGAGTTCAGACCTGCTGCCTCAGTGCTTCCAGGGGCTCAGACCTGTGACTCAGTCAGAGAAGCTGTGAGATTGCTATTTCACCTGCCATGGCTCCACATGGGACAGCCCACAGCTATGGGGTTGCAGGACCTCCCTGGAGCTTGGGTTTGGCTGACCTCTGCATCTTTTTGCCCTTCTCAAGGTGGACAAGGTAGAGGCATTCAAGTACAGCCAGAGCACCAGGGACTGCCTGCATGCCAAATACAACACCCGCACCTGTGCCACTGTGGTGGGGGACCACGAGTGGGGTCACCTACAGATGGATGCCACTTCCCTCTACTTGCTCATGTTGGCACAAATGACTGCCTCAGGTGATGCTGCTGGAGGGATGCCATTTTGAACTATGTGTCTCAGAGGGGAAAGGCTTTCTGCTGCCTGTGTGTAGCAGCCCAAACACCCCAGGGCAGCTGCCGTTTGAGCAGGCCCCTCCATGAAGGAAGGAGGAAGGCTTGAGTGTACTGATCTCCTGGGCTCTCCAGGTTCTCAGCTTGTCTGTGTGAAGCTTCCTTTGACGCTGGCTGCTGGAGTCACCACCCCAACCTCACTGTTATCTTATACTCACAACCTCTGAGGCAGATTGGGGTCTTTCAATGCCCAGCTCTCTAAAAGGCACCATTTCTCTGAAACCCCAGAGCTGCTGCATGGGGGTGGGAGTTCTGGGGAAAGGGGCCTGCCAGGACAAGGTTGCCATTGATCAGGTATGCAATGAGGAGGTGAATCTGGGTTACCTTCCTAGCAGCTTGTGGACTTAAAGGGACTAAAGTGAATTCTTCCCTCTGCTTCAGGCCTTCACATAATTCACAGCCTGGATGAGGTCAACTTCATCCAGAACCTTGTGTTCTACATCGAAGCAGCCTACAAAACTGCAGTGAGTAGTCTCATGGGCCAGCAGGCCTTGGCTGGGGAAAGAGATTGTGCCTGGCTTCCCTGGGGGTGGAGATAGCCAGTTGGTGCCTGGGGCAGCTTACAAGTCTCCCATGAGCTGGAGTCGTGTGAAGTCCTGTGACACCTGCTGCGAGCACCTCTGATGGGTGCTGTCAGCTGCATGACCAGGCAAGGGGCTGAGGATAGCTCTTGAGCAGGCTGTGCATCACAGCAGTGTGCAAGAAGCCAGGTTCTCTGGGGTCAGGGCTCTGAGATTCAAAGGTTTCCCATGTGTGCCATGAACCACTGCCTGCGCCAACATGCTGCTGTCCCTGTGCAGGACTTTGGGATATGGGAGCGTGGAGACAAGACAAACCAAGGCATCACCGAGTTGAATGCTAGCTCTGTTGGCATGGCAAAGGTGAGCTGGGCAGAGGTGCTGGGAGGCCAGGGAAAAGAGGGTTGTGTGGGGATGCCAAAGCTGTGGGTAGCAGTGAGTTTGGATAACCAGTGGCCTCTTGCCACTCAGAGGATATACAAGGGAGGCTGAACTTGTTTAAATATTGGAGCTAAGGGTGCTGAGCATGGAGCCCTGCTGTTTAGTGATCAGTTCCTGGGCAGAAAACCCTTTCTACTGGTGCACTGGGGTAAAACCATGCTCCTCTCACCTGAGCTTTGCTTTTACTGGAAGCAAAGAATGAATTGGGTTGTGCAGCAGGAACAGCTGTTCCCATCCAGAGTTGTGTTGGTGGCTGGCTGCTTATGACTTTGGAGATGTGATACGTCTCTTGACCAGGAGTGCTTGGTAGCCTCAKCAGGATATGGTGGGTATTTGCATCTCTCTCCCTGTTTAAAGTTGGGTAGCACTTTATGAAGAGGGACTGGCCTGGGAGTGAGCTCTTATGGAAGAGCAACCTGGTGGAGGACTCACTGCCTTGGGTCTCTCCCTGTTTGCAGGCTGCCCTGGAGGCGCTGGATGAGCTGGACCTCTTTGGAGCGAAGGGAGGCCCACAGTCTGTGATACGGGTACTATCAGATGAAGTGCAGCAYTGCCAGGTGAGTCCTGGCTGCCTCCCAGTGCTCTAGACCTCCACAAACCCTGCCTGGGCAAACACTGMGTGTGCTGGCTCAGCAGAGCATAGGGTGCCTGAAGCACCTGTGTCTTCAAGGAAGAGCCTCGTGTGGGGCAGTCTAGAATGCCCTGGTGTCTCTCTAGGGCTGGGATCAGCCTATTTCATAAGYTGTGTTTATGCCACAGCAAACCACTCCCTGGAGAGTGGGTGCTGGTTCTCTGCTTGTGTTAGCGATGGTCATACAAGTATATGGGTCTTGTCTCACAGCTCAGCCCTCTGTTCCTTGCCCACACATGTACCTTGATTCTTTCACATAGGTAACGTCATCACAGGATTAACTGAGATCTGGTGGGGTTACAGCATGAACAAGCCTATCACTGGTGTGCACTGGACCTTCCAGTGCCAGACCTGGCACTCTAAACAACCCTCCTTCCTCTCTGCCCAGTCCATCCTCCATTCAATGCTGCCGAGGGCCTCCACATCCAAGGAGGTGGATGCCAGYGTGCTCTCTGTCATCTCCTATCCGGCGTTTGCTGTGGAGGATAGCGAGCTGGTGGAAATCACCAAGCAAGAGATCATCACGAAGCTGCAGGTGAGCAGCTGTGCCCTTGTCTCACCCTTCCTGGGAAACAACCACAGAACCAGAGCCCAAACTCTGTGGTCCCCAAAAAGCATGCTAGGAAGAGTCACCAGGACCTGTCCTCTTCCAGTCATTGCACCTGTGGCTAGAGTGTGCAAGGAGATGATCTTGAGTGCTGTTCCACTGTGTGGTCYGGGGTTGTGAACATGGTGGCTGAGAGCTAGGTGCATGAGTGAGGGGGTGTTTGGCCAGAGGAGCCCCCAGATGGGGTGTGAGGCTGGTTCTGGTGTGGCAGTGTTCTCCTCTTGTCTYGGGGAGGGCTTCATGCTTCTGCAATGAAGGCACAAAGTATTCCACGCTATGCCTCCTGCTCAGTACCTCTCTACCTCCCTTCCAGGGGCGCTATGGCTGCTGCCGTTTTCTCCGCGATGGATACAGGACCCCCAAAGAGGTAACTGCCCAAAGCCCTAGCACCTACTAGGACAGGCTTTGAGTGCTGAGTAATGACTGCCCGAGGTTGCGTTTGCAGCCCTCACGATGCAATATAAAGGCTGTGGCAGGGAGCACTGTGGAGATCAGAGCCCTGAGTGGCTCTGACATCCCTAAAGCCCCAGGAGGTGCCAAGGGCCTGTTTCTGAGATGGTACATCCCACCCATGCCTGCAGGGTACAGGCAAAGGCTGTCTCTGCTCACATCCCAGGACTTGGGGTTGTTGCATATCTCTCAGGTTTGAGGGGAGATGAGATTGTTGCCCCATGTGAGAGTCCCACGGTGACATGAAGCTTGAGCAAGGCCCAGAAGCACATGGAGGGGACTTTGCAGTGCTCCTTTCCAACAGCCTCCGGTTTCAAGCATCCCTTGGGCCGCAGAGCTGTGTCTGTGTGCAGCTTGTGTTCTGCCATACTTGGCTATGCAGAGCGAGGGGAAACTTGCTACTTTAGAGAGGAAAAACAGCAAGTTTTTCATAAGCAACAGGCATTTAATAGTCACTGAATCAGGAAATAGTACTTGGAGGCTCTTTATAAGTCACCAGCTCTTGAGCCCTTAACCTGATGGGGCTCCTGTGGGTGTTTACCCTGACTGGGGCTCTTTTGGCTGTAACATCAGCTTGAGTGCCTCTAAAGCTTCTCCTCTTTTGTGTCTCTTCAAACCTGACCATAATAAGCAGTGTACATCTGTAGGGCTCTCCAGAGCCAGAGAAGAGCAGCAGMATCTCCAGTCTTATTTTCCCCAGCACTTGTGAGCTTTGCCAGAGATCTTTCTGAGGAGCTGTGCCTCTTTAGCACGGGAACAGCAGCACTGCTTGCCTACAGGAGCACCGCAGCTGCCTGGAGTCAGCTGGGAGTTTGGGAGCTCATTGCCAGCGTACAGGCACTGCAGAAGACCTCTGTTCCCTGAGTCCCTGTGGGGACAGCTGTGCCTTTGGCCTGGCTGTTTGCTAAGGCTAATTCTGCTCCTTCTGTGCTGCACACAGAGTTAAAACAGTTAGTGGAGGGTGTAGGTTGTTGGAGCACTCTATGCTGCATGTGTCTGGAGCGGGAGGATTCAGGAAAGGCATCTCTCCATCCCAGTCACTTCTCTCATGTCAGTCTCGCAGTCAAACAGGACAGGGGACGGGACCCTGCTCTCTGGCCATATACGGTCGGCAGCAAGCTCTCTCATATAGCTAGCTTTCCTGTTGGGGCCAGCYCTGCAGTGTCAGAGGCGGACACTGAGGTGCTGGGGCAGAGCAGGCAAGGTGATGTGACACAGGTGTCWCCAGTGGAGCAGAGGATGTTGTGCTGTTGTACAGGGCTCTGGGGTGCTCTTCTGGARACTGCGTAGGCTCCTGCTACCCGGAAGAAATGAGTTCCTCCCGCATTTGTGCAGGAGCCCCAGGAGGGGATGGCTGATAGAAAGTATATGGCTTGGAGGTGAAACTGCTTCTTGACTCTGTCATCAGCCGTCATTCACAGAGAATGAACTGTGATGGCATTTGATGCTGGTGTTTCTRGGGAGGCAGGAAGCCCATCAGTTTGAGGGGACCCTGTAAGGTGGCTGAGCCTCTCCTGCTGTCATACCCTCTCTGCAGGACCCCAACCGCCTCTACTATGAGCCTGCTGAGCTACAGCTCTTTGAGAACATCGAGTGCGAGTGGCCTCTGTTCTGGACATACTTGATCATTGATGGGATTTTCAGCGGCAATGTGGAGCAGGTAATGGAGGCAACGCATGTCAAGCAGGGGAAGGGAGTCCCTAGCAAGTGGGATGTGAGGGGGAAGGATGCATGGAGCCCTACCTGGTGGTAGGCAGGTTGATTCCCCTCTGTTCTCTTCCCAGGTGCAGGAGTACCGGGAAGCCCTTGAGGGGGTCCTCATCAAGGGGAAGAACGGTGTGCGCCTGCTGCCAGAGCTGTACAGTGTCCCACCGGATAAGGTGAGCTGCCCTAGTCTATGGTGGAGATCTTCCGTAACAGAATAATAACTGTCTCATTACCAGACAATTAAGATTTTACTTACCCAGATCAGTAGTTAAACAGTAAATGTTCTGTGTGGAAGCCCCATGTAGAAGCAATAATTAAGTATGGCTTGGAGTCATTAAAACCATCTTAAATATGTTGGATAGATAAACATCCAAAACATGTATTGCCATCTTAGAAGGGAGTGCTTTAGTGACCCAGCCCATTGTTCTGGAGTCCTCTGAGACCTCAGGACAAGCAGTCCAGCACTGAGGATAGGCTACTAAACTCCCATTCAGTGTCAGGGGAGTGTTTGTGTGTGCCTGGGCTGAAAGCATTGGTCTCCTGTTCCCCAAGTGGTACAAGAGCAGTGCTGTCCCGGCCAGCATCCGAGAGCATTACCTCAATATTTCTGGAACACATCAGTTGTTCCTGTGAGATGGGCCATGCTGGGAAACCAAAGTTTCAGCCAGCTGAGTATGTTGCTTTAAGTGGATGTTTGGTGGGACYGCAAAAAGAGGGGAGGAATGTAGCGAGGGTATTTTCAACCCTCTGTGGCAAATGCTTTGTAGGCTCTTGTTTTAGACCTGAAATTGCTGGACTCTAAAATGCAWTAATAATATTTCCTTAACCACCCTTTGTCTGTGGGATTCATCTCTGACCTCCTGGCTTGTCTTCCAGGTGGATGAAGAGTACAGGAACCCCCACACTGTGGACAGGATACCTATGGGCAAGCTACCGCTTATGTGGGGCCAGTCTCTCTACATCCTGGGCTGCCTGATGGCTGAGGTATGCTCACCACTGGTTCTGGGGAGCACTGGTGTAGGCTAGGCTCTGAGCCCCAAATGGGCAAAGGTAGCCACCCTGAGCCACCTGCCACGCCATGTGGGCAGAGGGAAGTTGTTGCCTCCATCCCCCAGGACTTCTTAAAGATGACTGTGTTTGGATTTTCAGTGGGCATCACTTGCTCTGCTTGCCCATGAGATGTTCGTCTCCTCATGCTTGTTCTTTCCCTAGGGGTTTCTAGCTCCCGGCGAAATCGATCCCCTCAACCGCAGGTTTGCGACTGTCCCCAAACCCGACGTGGTGGTCCAAGGTGAGGGGAACAGACCGGTTCTGTACCGAGGAGGACTGGGGCACTGCCCATGCCAAATTCATGTGGATGGCTCTGCTCTATGGGTAGCCACAAGTACAGCCAGATCTCAGCTCTGGCAAGCCAGGGCCCTGTTTTAAAGTATTTTTCTGCCTCTGGCTAACTATAGGCTTGTACACAAAAGTGACTGCATCTGGGCTGCAGCTGAAAGGAGATGGGGATGTATTTAATTCCCATGAAGTCCTTTGGGATTTGGAGGATGCAAGAGGGGATAAAATGCGGTGTAAGTTCTTCTTGCAGACCYTATGTTGTCCCAGGGACAGTTTGAAAACTGTCCTGTCCTCTAGCTGCTCAGTAGGGAGGATTGGGTTTAGTAACTTAGTGGAAGAGGGAGCAAGGCAGGCCTTCTCTGTAGTGGGAACTTTTTCCTGAAGGGCTGTTGGACCCCAGACAGCTCTCTCTACATGATGTGGCACCTTGTGTACCCAAGGCACTGGAGCAGCACTGTCACACCCTTGTGCTCTTGCCTGCACTGAGCCTGCTCTACTTACTCCACAGTGTGCATCCTGGCAGAGACAGATGAGATCAAAGCCATCCTGAGGAAGGAAGGCATCAATGTGGAGACTGTGGCTGATGTGTACCCCATCAGAGTCCAACCTGCCCGCATCCTCAGCCACATCTATGCCCGCCTGGGTAAGCTGGGCTGTGGGCTTCTGAAACAAAGTAGGTACTGTCCCATCCCCTGGTGCTTTTGCTTATAGATGGCTGGTATCCTGCCCTGTTGCTCCCTGCGCAGCTAATCAGGACTCTGCCATACATTCCTGGGTCTGGTAACACTGCCCCTGCCAAAAGGGGAAAAAAGGTGGCAGCTAGTGCTCTTTAGGGGATTTCTGGAGGGGTGAAGCTCAGGTGTTGCAGTTTCAGAATTGCCCCAGGGATAGGCCACTCTGAGCAGTGGCCTTTGGGACGGACCTGGTATGAGCAGGAGCCAGCTCTTGTTTCTGCACCCAAATCACAATGTTGAGGGCARGTCAGACACCAGGAAAGAGTCCCCTGGCAGTTTCCAGCAGAAGAGAGTCTGTAGCCTTGCTGGGATGTGGTTGAAACAGTAGGCAGTGAGAGCATGAGGGGATGGATGTGTTGAGAGCTTTCCACACTTATTCACTGACACTGCAACTCCTTAGACATGGAACTTGTCTTGCAGGAGCTGGAGATCCAGCCTGGGCCAAAGGAGAAACCCAATCTGTGACAGGCTGCAAACACTGGCTAATTTAAGCCACCAAAAGGCCAAGTGTGACATTGGCAAATGGGGCAGGAGAGTAGGAGAACTGTGTGCAGGGATGGAGGCAGGTGCTGCCTGGCAGCTCCCAGAGCATCTCTTCGTGGACTTGCTGCACTGACCTGGACTCTGGGAGCCATCCAGGAGCCTGGGATGCTGAAACAGGTGTTAGCTTTAGGGTGGCAGGCAGCTTCCCAGTGTCAGACAGCCATGTGTGGTGGAGAAATCCCTGGCCCTGCCCTGGCATCTGACATCTACAAAGACCTGGAAGTGTGGCATGTTGTCGAGGTCAGGACTAGCTCTATGTCTGTGCTCCAGCAAGAGTCCCTGGGGAGGGCTTGGGGGCCAGGGCGTTATTGTCCCTTAGAGCTATACCAATGGGATCCTGGGCCTTGGGATACTCCAACTGTAAACTAGGCTATTCTTGCTGGCTGGTAGCATAGTGTCCTGTTTGATACTTGCTTCCATGTGCCCTTTTGCGAGGTAGCTTGGGGGAAATGTCTTAAAATYTTTTCCTCACAGGCCGCAACAAGCAGATGTGCCTCACAGGACGCCCCTTCCGGCGCATGGGTGTTCTTGGAACCTCCAAGCTCTATAACATCAGGAAGAACATCTTCACCTTTACCCCACAGGTGGGTGGCTCTGCAGGGCAGATAGGGCTTGTTCTTGGCTGTCACACAACTGGGTTGAGCTGGGCAAAGGTGTTCAGGATGCAGAGTGCTTGCTCTATTCTGGCAAAGGGGGGCTGCAGCTGGGGGACTGCCACGTGGTACCTCTCCTAACCTGCCAAGGTGCTATTTTGGGAATAGCTGCCATYCCACAGTAGTGCTCGTGGGTGTACCAGGGAAAGGAAGCATTTATTCTGTGCTCCCAGGTGATGGAGCAGTGGAGGTGGAGTGCTACTAGTGTGGATGTTTCTTCCCTGAACTACTGGCTGAGCTCTCAAGTTACTGTCTGGGATGGCACAATGCTCCCTGAACAGCCTGCGTTCCTGGGAGAACGGAGCAGCCCCAGCTCCATTGCTATGCTGTCTGCCTGCTACTTAAAGCAGCAGAGTTGGCGCCCTTGGCTGTAAGTGTGGTGAGAGGAAATGGTTTTATTGTCTTCTGAGGTTCAGTTTTTTGGGTGGAAGGGGAAAATCTCTTTGCTCCATCTGACAAGGGCACCAGCAGGAGGCTGATGACAAGACAAGGATTCCTCCATTTCATGGGTCCAGCCTAGCATGGCAACGAGGCAGGTGTGTGACTGGCACTGTGGGAGATGTGTGTTCTCTTGGGACAGACACAGCACAGACTGGATCCATGTGGCCTAGGAGGCAGACACAGCTGGTGCTGATCCGCTGTGCTGCACTCTCACAGCTGTTAATGTTAGTGGCCAGTAGCTGCTCTGGGGCAGGCACCTATTGGGGTTCCCTTGCTGAACCGTATTGGCACCTTCCAGGTAACATGGAATGAGCTGTCAGTGCCAATGTGTGTCTCCCACAGGGCTGTACCGGCTTGGCTGAGTGCCTATCAAAAAATGTGTGCAGCTGAAAAGGGGGCTAGTGGTTGCGGAAAGGGCTGCTTATGTCTCCTGCTCTCTTTGCAGTTCATAGACCAGCAGCAATTCTACCTGGCTCTTGACAACACGATGATAGTGGAGATGCTGCGGACAGACCTTTCGTACCTCTGCAGCCGCTGGAGGATGACTGGGCGGCCAACCATCACCTTCCCTGTCTCTCAGACCATGCTTGGTACAGATCCTCCGGCCTCACAGGGCGTTTGGCTAAAATAGCCCCAGAAAGCAGCCTCTGCAGGAGGAAGGGTAGATGGATGTGGGGCCATCTAGGTGACAGGGACATGGCAGGGGTGGTCCAGCCAGCAGCATCCTATAAAGTGCTCACTACTCAAAGGAATCCTGCTGAGATGGCAGCTGTGCTGGTAGCTAGCAGGGCTGCCCGCCAAGCATTAGTACACACAGCTCAAAGGATGTTCCCTGGCACAGTGGTGTTTGGTCTGCAAGCAGCTAGGCCTTTTGGGAAGTCTTATGGGAACAAGGCAGAGATTTTTTTAGGCTAAGAAAATAATCCCCCTGTGAAAATGTTCTTGGGGCTGTTCCTGCATCCTGGTTTGACTCTTCACCAAGATTGTCTGTTAACGGCTTTTCCTAGAGGACAAGGAGGAGAAAATAGCAAACTGGAAGGAACAGAAAGCTCTGCAATGGCTCAGAGCAAAACTGGCTTTCCTGGAATAGTGCTCTCAGTTCCCAGCAAGCCCTGTGCAGTGAAGGGTCTCCCTTCTACTTTCAGGCCATTTCAGTTCTCCTCGTGTACTTGAAATCCCCTTAAATGTCTCAAACGTGCTCTTAGCTGTGATCCCTCTACTCCCCCCTTCTCTCCCTTCCCCGTCAGCTCGCCATCTACTGAGGCATAGAGACCTAGGGAAGGAGGGAGAGGCTGTTTGGGTCCTGCAGTGTGATGCTGTAGGCTTCACCTCAGGGTGAAATCCCAGGGCCTTGGAGTGTGTTTTGTCTTGGCTTTGCTGGGAATCTAGGCTAGACAGAGTCCTGAGTTTCCATCTTTGGGAGATGCTGTTGGTACCACAGCCTGGCCATGCAACCCAGAGGAAGAATCTGGCCCAGCTGTGGTGTTGTGCATATCTGACTGCCTACGTGCCTACCTGTGTTACCGGGAGCCTGTTTGAGCAAGAGGACCTGATTGCCCATTTCTCTGTCCCCAACAGATGAAACTGGCAGCAGCGTGCACCCCACAGTTCTGGCAACGCTGCGGAAGCTGCAGGACGGGTATTTTGGTGGTGCAAGGTGAGTGCAGCTTCCCAGGGTGCAGGAGAGGAAAAGGCAGGTATCCCCTGAGAGCCTGGTGGGTTAGGTGCCAGCCAAGCCTGAGCACTGGAGCTGAGCAGCAGTTGTTCTGGGGCTAGGCAGGATGTGCTGGGCTGCACTGTGCCATGGGTGCACCCTGGGGCTACAGTCCCAAAGGAGGAGGTGCAAGAGAGGAGATGTCTCTTCATGCAGCTAAATCCATGGCTGTAGGATTCCCTTCCACTTTGGACAGCCCTTTCAGTGCCCCACATCTTGTGCTCTCTGATACCTACATCTGACTGGGGACACTGCAAACAGCTGGAGYAGGCACTGGGATGTTTATGTGCACTCCCTGGCAAGAGTCTCTGTCCCCACTGAAGGGGCCTGCCCTAAATCTAGGAGGTGAGCCCAAGGGTGCACTGCCTCCCCATTCCTCTCTCCATGACTTCCCCTCCTCTTGCCCAGGATCCAGACGGGTAAGTTGTCTGAATTCCTGACAACATCATGCCGAACACACCTCAGCTTCATGGACCCCGGGCCGGAGGGTAAGGTCTTTGCCAACGATTACGAGCTCAGCATTGACAACTTTGAGGAGCTAGACCCTGAGGAATGGCTGCATGGCTTGCAGTTAGCAGATGATGGTAAGGGGGAACAGACCAGTTGCTTCTCTGWCCTGGAGAATGCTAAACTCACCAGTAAACCCCTAACTCCAGGCCTTTCCRCCAAGGCCTGCCATCATGTCCTTAATACACTTGGATTTCCACCATGTGTTTGTTTTCATCTGACCYTCCATCAATTAACCTTGTCTGTGTGACATTTACAGTGACATTAGCAGGGCAGAGGGSCTGAGTGATTTGATGTGGCTGTTGTAGCCCCCTTGCCAGAGGTGTTCCCCAGCTGGATGTTGCTGAGGTGGGTAGACGTGGCTTTGGAGAGCACAGGCAATGTTCTTGAATGAACCTCCCAAGCCTCTGTAGACCGTTTGATAGGGAGAAAGGAGATCTCAGCATGCCAGATCTGCTTGAGGTTTTGCCTCAAGTTTTTTGATGTGGTCACTACAAGTGTGCCTCAGAAAGTGATGTTGGCACAGAAGACGCAGAACCAGACCACAGTCCTCCTTGCCTGAGATGACAGGGAAGAGCCAACAGTTTCCATGTCTTTGAGCAGTCTCTGGATGTTGTTTTCCCAAGGCCTTTAGCCCTTCCTGGGCAGAGCTGTTGGGCAGTTGCTCCAGTGTGTGCTGAATCAAGGCCTTGCTGTCACACACAGACCTCCTACTGGGATCCTGGTCCGTACTCATATTGTGGTAGGCTGATACTGCCGTGAGACCATGGAGGGGTGCAGGTTATGCTGCTCCCCTTGCAAGCAGGCCTAGACGCATCCAACTCTTGCGCGACTTGATGATGATCCCCTTCCCAGCCTTCCCATCCATCTGCTCTGCGCAGCTCCTTCAGTGCGCCTGTAGCCAGCATTTCTGCCACTGAGACTCTGAATACTGGGCTAACGTTCTCTCGCCTAACTGTCCTCCTCTCTCTCTGTCTACGCTCTTTGGCTTTGCCGCAGCCTGTAGGCCTTTTGCAGGCCCTGGCTAGGCTTGTCCAAGGTGTCTGCATCCCCAGCCTCAATGGGAGACAGGGCCAGTGTGACCACATTTACCTCTCTATAGCAGCTAAAAGACGCTCCATTTTAAGTTTTTCCTATGGTCAGATTCTACATCCAGACATACAAATGCGAGGATATTCTCAAGCTTGATGTCTTGCGGGGCTTCTCTAGCATGTCAGCCTCAGCAGAGTCCCCTGCATAGCATACCTGAGTGGCTGCTCTGCCKGACAGAGCCTCCAAGTGCTAGCACAGAGCATCCCCACCAGATGCCGAAGGGGGATGTTGTGCTATGTTGGCCTCGGAGATCATCTGCAGCTCACCTGTTGGAGTGCCACAGACCTTGTCCACTATCTGAAGAGGCGATCCAAGTCTGCACAGAAGGCTGCAGCTTATCCTGTGTCCTAATACGGCTGTGCCYTGGCTCTCTGAACCAGGCAGCCCACGTCCCTGGGGTAGGGCAGCAATGAACTGCACAGTGTCTGAGGGAGTCTTACAAGACTGGCATGCCCCTGGCCTGCTGGCTGGAAGCATACACTGACAGCTCACCATTGTGTTGCATTGCCTGACAGCTCGCGTGCTAATATCAGCCCTGTGCAGGGGTATCTCCTGCCCTGGGCCATCCTCTTCGCTGTTGCGCAGTACTGTCTGTGTTCTTGGTGAGCGGAGATGTAGCTTTTGAACACCATCCTCCGTGCTGCATGTAGTGGCTCTGGCACTCCTGTTCCACCTGGATGTTGGAAGCAATGGGAACTGTTAGAAGCAGAGCAGAGARCAAGACAGGAGCCATTGGCTAATGAAGGGAAACAGGCTTCCCTCCTGTGAGGTGGAGTTCTCTAATTGCTGTTAATTTCTATTTAGAAATAATTGTTGCAACACAAACTCTCTTTGCTCCTATGCTTGGTTGAGGCTCCTTCTGCACTGGTGTGTTGCCAGGTGGTCTCTTTTTGCATGGGCTCTCCCCAGCAGAATGCTTTCCTATTCATCCCTGGAGGGACGGAGCGCAAGGGTTTCACTGGGGAGTTCAAGCAAACCTTGATGTCTTTGTGCACACTGGAGCACATGCACAGAGCGGTTACCCTGAGGGGCAGGAACCTCACGGCACTGCCAGAGATGCAGAGTGGAGTCAACCCTTCAGTCCCCAGCAGGAGCCGGGACAGTTAGGTTAGAAGAGACAAGTTCTTCAGCTGGATGACTTCCCTGGTCCTGGTCTGAAGGCAGAATTTCCAGGCAGGACTCGGAGGGAGTGCAAGCTTGGCTGGAGCTGGTAGCTGGTGTCCCAGGAAGCAGAGACAGTGTAGGAACAGGGGTGTCACAGCTGCTGAGCTTCATGAGTCCTACTGCCAACACTGTCCCTCTGCGCATCYGGCTGCTGGCGCTAGCCCTGTGCTGTTGCTTTGTGCAGCAAGCAGAGCTTCGCCCATGCTGGGGTGCAGCTGGGGAGCTCTGCCCTAAATCTGGGGGGAGGGTGCCRAGGTGCARAGTGACTAAAGCCCTTTCTTCTGTYTRCTCTTCCAGCTGACACCTTTGATGAAGTTGCTCAGTACTTAGATCACCTGTTGCAGCGCACGGCTCCCCGGTCCAACCTTCCTCCTACTGCCCAACCAGGAGGGCTGAATCGCTTCAGAGCTGCCGTACACACCACCCGTGATCTCATGTCCCTAGTATCCAAGGCTAAAGACCTTCACGTCCAGAGTGAGTAACACCCCCCTCCATCCTTTTGGGCTTGGTGTGCTTGGCACCCTTCAAATCTGAGTTCAGGCTGGACCATGGTGCTGTGAGAGGCAGAGGTGCCTTTGAGAGCTTTCCTAGGAGTCTGTGACCCTGTGTGACCCCCTACGAGCYGTGGGGATTTGCTGCTGGCTTTGGTGGTGATGCACTCTTGCATGTGGTGCACAGCAAAGGTGACTGGGCAGACTTGGAGCAGCAGGAGGGACCAAATTGTTTCTCATGCCCCATCTCCCAAAACTTTATTAATCTGTCACTGAGGTGGTTTCTGGCACAAGGCAACATTGCAAAGCAGCCCAGTGCTTCATGGATCTCGTGCCTCTGTGCTAGCATCCAGAGTCTAGCATGTCTGTGTCRCCCTCCCAGCTATCCTGGGGGATATCTGGGGCAGCACCTGTTTTGTCTCCTTAGCTGTTGTGTTACTAACATGGCAGCTGCTTATTGGGGCATCCCTTGTGCTCAGATCCCTGTCCTACCTGTGTTTCTCATTCCGTCTGTTCATCTGCTGTCAGGAAGGCCTGCCAGCATGGAACATGCCAGCAGCAACCATGTCATAGCCCTGAGGAGCTGGAGTTCGTGGGGCTAATGTGCTAGTGGAACCCTCTCTCCCCCAGCCCAGGCCAGTTCTGGGACCAGACTGGTCCCTCAGGCTGTGAGTGCCTCCAGCTCTGCTCYAGCCACTGGCTTGTTCTGCCTGGGTCTGTCTGTGCAAACTTGATTGYTTCCCTGGTTCTAAAGCCAGGCAATTGCCAACGGCTAGGTGTGATGAATCGGCCCAGGCTGTGCCAGCTGTCTGCTTCGGCCTCAGGAAGTGCGGACAAAGGCAGCTGCACCTCTGCCAGCAGATGACAGTCTTGCAAGAAAGCAGGGCTGCTGTGAGCTGTTGTGTGAGACAGCTCAGCAGAGCTCTATCCATCTTCCCTGAACATGCTTCGGTTCTGTGCCCAACATGACTAAATTTACAGTGGGGACAAAGTCATTGAAAACAGCAGACCAGTGTTTTGGTGAAAATCAAAGTCATGCTTAAAGGGCAGACTATTAACCTCTTAGCTTCTTTCTCTGTGATGTGAGCCTGTAGGACTGTCTGGAGACTGCAGAGCAGCCCAGCCTTTGCCTGAGGAAAAAAACACTTTAAAGCTCATGTTGTTAGCTCTGGTCGTAGAGTATCTCAGGGCCAGTGTCTGCCMAGTCCTCATGGAAACTCCTGAGCAAGAGTGGGTTGTGAGCTGCCAGCTCCCCATGCCATTCCTCTGTGGCTTTGTGGACAGTGGCTACCACTGCTGACTCCTCCACAGGAGGAGTATTAGAATTCCTCTGAGCTGCTTCATCACTTGGTGACAGGAGTTGGGATTGAAAGGTGTCCACATCAACCCTAGGTTTCTTTCAGATGTTGGAATGTACATCCCCAGCAAGATCTTCCAGGCATCCCAGCAGTCTGTCAACTTGCTAAGCTCTCCTCCCCAGCATGACGTAGATGGCAAGGTAAGCCTGTCCCTTCTTTGCATGGGAGGGCAAGTCCTGCACAAGCCTGGCTGAGGAGTGCAATCCCTTCGTCTGRAGCAGGAGGGTCCTTGTGGGGCTGCTTTGGGCAAGCCTGACATTTCGTGGGGATGTCTGTGGATGAGCGGCCTTGGCTCTGCAACCTGACTGCACTCCGAGTGCGGAGTGCTGGGAGTGCTAACCAGGACCATGATTCTCCCCTCCCTCAGAGCTACGTGCTCCATGCGGAGATGAACCTACCCAGAGATGAGGCTGGCAACGTGGACTGCAAGGCACTGGTGGACCAGCTACGCATCTGTCCCACGCTGCAGGAGCAAGCAGACATCCTCTACATGCTCCACATCCTCAAGTACAAACGCTGAGTCCTAGTGCTCCTTCCCTTGCACCCCTTCCCACCTGTGTCTCGATCACACTTCTTTGGGCAGCTTATCTGCTGAGGGGACCACGTTTCCCCCACTCCAGCCCTTGGACCTGGGCTTGAACATCCAGTGGTCAGCCCTGGGCTTATAGTCAAGCCTGTGACTCAAAGCAGATCATCTCTCCCTGTGGCAGGTCTGCTCACACCTCTCTCCACAGCAGTGTGTGGTCAGATAACCCAGAGCTTGTCCACTGAGCAGAGCCACCCTTCAGAGCTAGGGCTGCCAAGCATGTCTCGTGACCTYCAGCAACCATGTTCTGTTGGGAGTTGCCCTGGGGTGAATGGCTGGATATAACCTGGCATCTCCTTTATTGTAGGGGGCCTGATTGGCACACTGGGCTTGAGAGCCAGCCTGGGCCCACCGTCAAGGAGCTCCTCACCGAGCTGTATGTGCGGGTGGGGGCTACACGCCAGTGGGCCCTGATTCGTTACATCTCCAGCATTCTCAAGAAGAAGGTGGAAGCTCTGGATGAGGTAAAACCCTGCTGCCAAGCTCCAGGGCATGAGGGTGAGATCTGTGGGGCAAGATGCAGCAAAGAGGGCAGGTGAACCTTGGCTGCATCAGCTCATGGRACATCCAGACTGTGACTCATGCCAAGGCCCCAGAGTCTGTACAGTGTTTGTCCTTTTGTGGCTGAGCTGTAGGGGTAACGTCTGAGGTGTCTCTTTCCCTCCCCAGGCCTGCACTGACCTCTTGTCTCACCAGAAGCACCTGACAGTAGGGTTACCCCCAGAGCCACGTGAGAAGACCATCTCTGCGTGAGTATGGCAGTTCTCCCTCCTTATGTGTGCTGGGCTGGGGCCAGATGCGAGTCCCTTGCTATGTCTGGGATTCGTGGGTGCAGCTGGTTCTGGATGGCTGCCTGCAGCCTGCATCCTTCTTGTCTGGCCTTTGTGGCATGAGCTTTCCAGGACTGCAGGGATGGGGCGCTCTGTCCCTCAGCTGAACAGACCAGCAGAAACATGGGGGTCTCTGTGCTCCTGAGACTGCAGCATCTAACCTGTCCTGTCATCGCATCCCTAGCCCGATCCCCTATGAGGAGCTTGTTCGCCTCATCGATGAAGCCAGTGACAAGAACCTTAGTGTCTCCATCCTGACCCAGGTGAGGGGGCTGGGCAGCAGGGAAATCCCATTGCTGAGGCTGGAGGCTGGCTATTTGCTCTGGTGAGCAGCTGTGGGGTGACCTGTCCCTTCCCCACCAGGAGATCATGGTGTACTTGTCCATGTACATGCGCACTCAGCCCTCGCTCTTCGCTGAGATGTTCCGCATCCGTATTGGACTCATTATCCAGGTGATGGCAACGGAGCTGGCACACTCCCTGCGCTGCTCGGGTACGTGTGGTGAGACTGGTACACCAGCTGGGTAAGGATATTGCTACTATAGTGGTTGGGGATTTATCAGCCAGGGAAGAGAATTGCCATTAAAAATGGTCAGCTCTCAGCACCAGGCCAGAACCTTGCATGAACGTGGCAGAGTCTTCAGCTGGGACTGTTCTCTGGCAGCACAGGCAGGCAATTTCACTGCTCTCTCTGTTCAGGCCTACTGGGCTGGCATGAGAAAGAGTTCCTGTTATAGACAACACCTGGAGTTAATGTGCTTCTTTGGAGGATGAGCTCCTGTACCAGTACTGCTAACAGGCAGGCTGGTGTGTAGGTTAGAAATTACCCAGTGGGGCTGTGGAGAGGAAACAGTATCCCAACTCTCTCTGTTCTCTCTAGCTGGAGAAGCCACTGAGAATCTGATGAATCTCAGCCCATCGGATGTGAAGAATCTTCTTTTCCACATTCTCTCTGGAAAGGAGTTTGGGGTGGAAAAGAGTGGTGAGTCTCCTCACAGAGCTTTGAGAGCATCTCTGGACAAAACTGAACCTCAGTGACGTTCCTCGATGAGGCTCCTCAGTGAGGAGCACAGCCAACTCCAATCTGTGGTGCATGGGATACACCCCTGTCCTCCTGCGTGTTCAGCACACAGGCTTGACCGGTTTGTTCTGCACTGCAATGGTCCAGCAAGAAGCCATGCTCTTCAGCAGGGTGGTGCTGAGCAGACTTCCTGAGATTGAGTCCCGGTTCTGTAGGCCTGGCTATCTGGGCTTTTCTTAGTTCAGCAGTGTAGTCTGAGCTAGGCCTGAATCAAGGCAGCTTTGTGCTCACGAGTCTCTTTGTGGTGCTGGCTGGGATAGAGGGCAAGGCTGGGTACAGGCCTCAGCACAAGACCAGCATCTAAGCAGCAATGAGAGACATCCTCTGAGTTATGGTACTGATTTCCAACCTCTCTTCTCCACCAGTGCGATCAGTCGACTCGTCAGTCACCACYGCTATCTCCATCTGCGAAGTGGAGGCTGTTGGAGCCACTAAGCCTGAGCGTGCTGGCATCATCCGTCTGAAAAGTGAGATCAAACAGGTACGGGCTTGTGGTGCCAGCAGCTCCCTTGGAGATGTGTGGGAGACAAGCAGCTCCAGGACGGATGAGGTTGATGAGAGACCAGGACGGAGTCAGGTCTTGGGCTTTAGAGAGCTTACAGTTGCCTCGAGGACCTCCTTCCAGCTCCAGGCCTGCACCAGGGGTAGATCTATTGGGGGTGGGAGAGGGTTGCTCTGGCAGTATAGTAAGGGGGGAACACAGGGTGCTTGAAGAAGTGCGGGGGGGGAAGGATCTCAACAGTGTCACGGGTGTGGATGGTATCTTGGTGGGCCTCTTCCCGCAGCAGAAACTTCATTTCCTTCTTCTCTTTCAGCAACTGGATAAACGTAGGCAGTCTCTGTCTAGGAGTAAGGTGATCCCACGCTGGTCCCCCTACAGCCTCAGCTTTTATCCCTAACACCACACACGAGGGCAGCTTCCACGCACGTGTGAACTAACGAGCTTTCCTAAATGACCCTGCTGAGCGAGCTGCTGCAGCAGTAAGCTGGCTTCCCCTCTTGGCAGGCTCTGGGCTCAGAGTTGCTCTGTTCACCACTGAGGAAGGAGATTGGCTTCCCAGGAAGAGGGCAGCATAGCTAAACTTGCTGGGGAAGTATGGGGCCAACACCCTCCCTTTTGGGGAGCTCCCCTTTCAGAATGGCGCCTGTCACATTTGAGCCAGGTGGGAGTTGTGCTCTGTAGCTGCTACAGCTAGACTCATTATACCCCCCAAAAAATGTGCTGAGCAGGATGGCATGATGTCTCCAGTGCTATGATCAACTGTGGACCTGCTGAGAACTTCACTGGCAAACATATTACTTTTGGAGCCTGCCTGTAACTTCCCAAGGCTGTTTCCTTGTAGAGAAAAAGAGACTTTTACCCAGTTACAGATGATGAGGGACCACCTCTTGTGCCTGGTCTGTGTCCRGGAGGTCCTGAGGCCTGTGGGGTGAGGGTGGGGATGAGGGAGTCCTCTCCTCATAGTGACATGACCTGTGGGGCCCAACAGGCCTCTCTGTGTATGGTCAACCTGCTGCAGTGTGGAGCCCAGCGTCACAGAGAACCAATGCACGTGGCGAGAAGGATCAACTATGTGCAGCAACCTGCCACAGGCCTTCAAATCTGGCTGAAACTAAATCCTCTTTGCCTGTGCTAGCTGCCAATGGAGGACTAGCAGCCCTATTGCTGTCTGCCAGCCAGCAGGCGCATGCCACTGTCACGGCACTGGCACGTGGAGGCTCTGCAGCTGCTCCATGCCCTTATGGATTGCTTCTCCTCTGACACTAATGTGAGACTTTCTGCAGCTCAACTTTCAAAACTGCCTCTCAGTCTCCAGCTAACCACAACTCCTAGGATAATCACCCCATGATCTGAGCTTGGTCTGTGCTGCTGTTGCTGCTGCTCTGCTCACCATAGTACCTGCTCTGCGCTATCGAGGTTTGATTTCTTTCTCTCTCACTTTCTTCTTTAGACCATCGATGTGCAATCCGAAGAAGCAGATCTGAAGTCCTCTCTGGTAATGTGCATTTGTTGGCTACATGTGTGGTGTCTGTCCTGTTTGTGGCTGCAGAAGGCAGCTGTGCTCAGAGGAAGGGAGTTTCGTTCTGTGCTGTCTTGGAGGGAAGAGTGCTCACTGTCACAGGGAGCCACAGAGTGCAAGGCCGGTGCTAGCAGTGGAGAATTGACCCTGGAGCCTGGCCTGATGTCTCCATGTGGCCATTTGGAGGGGGCTCTAGCCACTCTTGCAGTGACAAACAGCAGTGCAGTGTGCTGATGGCCTGCACAGGGCTCCTGAGGATGTGGTCTTTGGGTCAGATGCTGGCTCTCATCCACAACAGACACTATTTGTTGGCCTCTTGTCCAAGCAGTGGCCCACTCTGCTCCTTTGTGGCTAGCAGAAGTAGAGGTGGGCAGGGGAACAGAGTGGTGTGTCTCTCTGCTTGGGGCCAGAGTCAATGCTCCTTTGCCCTGGGCAAGCACAAGCCCTCAGGCAGCTGCAGGATGCACTCTTGTGGGGTGTTTAACTCTGCAGTGGTCTCTGTGGTCTTTGTTTTGTCTGCCCAGCACTTGGAGCTGCTGGGCAAGGGCTCTGTCACAAGCTTGCCAGAAGACCAGGGTGCTAAGGATAGCCGCCAAGGCCAGTGGAAGAGGAGACGGCGGCTGGATGGGGCCCTCAATCGTGTCCCTGTGGGCTTCTACCAGAAGGTCTGGAAGATTCTGCAGAAGGTGAATTGAAAGTCTGGCTCCTCTCCATGCATGTGAGCCTTTAGTCCCAGGCACTGGCCTTCACAGGGGGACTTGGTCACCTAGAGATGGTTGTCAAGGCTGTGTAGATGCATGCTTTGTAGCTGAGGCCTGCCACTGGCCCTGGAAAGCTGGGGAAAAGTTGGATGGCTCTCCAGCTGGAGCTGCCTTGGAGGCATACAGGACCTGCTTCATCATTTTATGCTAACCCTTGCAGATGAGGCTACATCTGCTCAGGTGCTTCACACATTAACCAGGTCAGGCCAGGAGCAAAACTGTAAGCTGTTGGAGCCCAGTGCTGGAGGCACAACTGAAGCAGCTTCAGGGTGCTGCCTGCCCACTGTAAGTCAGGGAGCAGAGCTCCATGCTCTGTGTGGGAGGACTCCAGCCGACACCTTTGGAGCACAGATGATGGGAAAAGGGATGACATCAGTCATTCTCATCTCGAGTACTGTGTCCAGTTCTGGGCTCCCCAGTACAAGAGAGACATGGAGCTACTGGGGAAAGTCCAGCRCACGGCTACGAAGGTGATCAGAGGGCTGGAGCATCTGCCCTATGAGGAACAGCTGCGAGAGCTGGGCCTGTTTAGCCTGGGGGAGAGAAGACTGAGAGGGGRGATCTTATCAATGTGTATAAGTAGCTGAAGGGAGCATGTCAAGGGGATGGGGACAAGCTCTTTTCAATTGTCCTGTGTGACAGGACAAGAGGCAATGGGCAGAAATTGCAGCACAGGAAGTTCCACCTGCACATGAGGGGGAATTTCTTCCCTGTGAGAGTGACAGAGCACTGGAAGAGGTTGCCCAGAGAGGTTGTGGAGTCTCCTTCTCTGGAGATATTCAAGGCCTGCCTGGATGCAACCCTGTCTAAGATGCTCTAGGTGACCCTGCTGAGCGGGGAGGTTGGGCTAGATGACCTCCAGAGGTCCCTTCCAACTTTACTGGTTCTATGATTCTATTACATTATGCTGATCTGAGTGCTTCAAGGAAAATCATGAGGTGTAGCTGAGGTGTGTGGGCAGCGTATACAGCCTTTCAGATGGGAATGAGTGGGTGCACTGAACCTGCACATCTCAGCACAGTACTTCTCAGAGCTGTAACCACTAACCCTCTTGTTCTGCAGTGCCATGGCCTCTCTGTGGAGGGCTTTGTTCTCCCTTCTTCAACAACCAGAGAGGTAAGAGGTTTACTTGAGGGAAACAGGGTGGATGGGTTGATGCTGGCAAATGGCCATCGTGGCTTTTACTGGTGATACCGTGCTCTAGGCAAGTTTCTTCCTTTCCCTCCTTGCAGATGACCCCAGGGGAAATAAAGTTTGCAGTGCATGTGGAGTCAGTTCTCAACCGCGTGCCCCAGCCAGAGTACAGGCAGCTGCTTGTGGAAGCTATCTTAGTGCTCACCATGTTGGTGGACATGGAGGTCCACAGTATTGGTGGCATCATTGCTGTGGAAAAGATCTTGCACATTGCCAACGACCTGTTCTACGAGGAGCAGGTACGGAGCCAGTCCTTATGTGGGGTGGATGCAGCTTGCACCCTGGGCAGCTAGCTGTGTTTCTGAAAGCTATGCAGAGTTCACCCAGCTGGAGGGTCCAGTCTGTTCCTCTACCTTGTGTTTTGTGGGGCACAGCAAAGATACAGTGCCCTCCTCTTACTGCTGCCATCAGTGCATCACTCTGCTGGTGCAACAGAGGATGTTGGGGGACTGGTGGAGGCTGGCAGGGGTGCTGCCCCTGTTCCTAATGCTACCTTTCTCCTTTCATGTCCAAAATTCAGAAGGCCCTGGGTGCTGATGATCACATGCTGGAGAAGGATCCCAGCACCGGCATTTGCAGCCTCCTGTATGACAGCGCACCCAGCGGTAGGTTCGGCACCATGACCTACCTGTCCAAATCAGTGGCAATATATCTGTACGACTTCCTGCCCAACGAAGGTTGTTCCATGCAGTAGTTGGAGCTTGGAGCTCCTCTCCCTAGTTTGCAGACTACTTGTGAGGATTGTTTTGTACAGCTTTTCAAGWCAGGTCTTAAGCTAGTTTGCAAGCAGCCTGCATAGTTATCTCACCTCCCAGCCCTGGCCTTGCTGCCGCTCTCCCACCAAGAGCAGCTCTCCAGAGGGGCTTTGCAGGAGTTGTGTGTCCACATTGACCTGTGTCAATGTACAGACTGCAGAGCAGGAGCTGGCGCAGAAACGCTGGGCTTTAAAGTCTGCTTATGTTAGAAGTGTCTGTTTGCATGGCTTCTTGGGCTGTCACCCCCTGGGCGGGATGATGTTTGTGGGAGACTGCAAGAGGACACCCCTAACCTGGTGTGTGCACTCTGCACTGCAGCATGCCCAGTCCAGCTGATGCTACCCCTACCTGCAGCAGATTTGAGGGGTTTTTTTTACCTGTTCTGTGCTGCTTTTTGCTCCAGACTTGCAGGGTTTATAATAAGGTAACYCGAAGCCCTTACTCCTCTGCTGCTGGTGGAAAATTTGGACTCTCCCTGTGAAGCAGCTCTAAATGGGCTGCTTGGTTTGGCATTAGCTGCACACACCAGCTTAATACTCACTCAGCTCTTGCCTCTGCTCTCATCCTCAGCTCTCACAGCCTGAGACTGGAGGATGGCAGTGACTTGAGTGGATCAGTGCCCTGCTCTATCTCACAGGTGCTCACAGCTTGAAACCCACGTAGGATATTGCTGTTAGACTGATAGAGGTCAGGCACACCATGGATTCCCACAGCAGATCCTCCCTGCATCCCTTCTCCCCCACAGCACGCTGGCTGGTGGGGAAGATGGGTTTTGTGTGCATTGTCTGATCTCCAGCTTTATTAGGCCTTAGGGCTGAGAAGATTTCTTGGGTTGCTTTCAGGAGAGTTTCCTGCCTGTAGCAGTTACACAGTTACACAGCAGTGAGCACTGATCCTCCAAACCCATCTTCTTTAACTTCCCCTTCTGCCGAGTGTTACCAATGCACCATCTCTCAGCCCACTGGGCATTTGAGGGTGTTGCTGGCAACGCAAGGAAGAGTGAAGTGAAAGAGGGGACCTCGGGAGCAGCTGAAGTGCTAGAAAGCACCTCCTCCCATGGGCTTCATCCATGCATGCTAACCCTTGCCATGGATCAGAGCCGTGGAGAGGAGGAGGAGGCAGGGAGAGACCTTCCACCATTGCCTGCTAGCGCTCTCGCTCTTGAGAAGATCAGGCACTGGGATTAGAGCTGCCGGGGCTCTTTGCCAAGCCCGGGGCAGGGCGTTCGGTGTGTTAGAAAGCGCTGCTCGCCGCGAATTGCCGGACAACAGGGCTCTCCTCAGCTGAAGAGCATCTGCGTGGGGGTGGGGGGCTATTGTGGCTGCTCYGGGGTGGCAGCGGTCAGGGAAGATTGGGAACTGTGTGTGGGTGCCCCCAGGTGTGTGGAGTTTTTAAAATACCTTTTGGAAGAGTGCTGAGTATTTTTTTGGGGGGGAGGGGGGMTTGTTGGGGGGGAGGGCAGCGCCAGTGAGGCCCCCCCACCCTGTTCACCCGCAGCGACTAGAGCAGTCGCACCTTCGCCTCTCTGCCCGGCTGCGGCTGTAAGAGGGAGGCAACCCGCGAGAGTCGTTCGGCGCGCGTTAGGCGATGCATGCGGACTTTGGTTTTTGTTTCCTTTTGTAATAAAAAACATGTTATAAAAAACAGCCACCCAGATTTTTGACAGTGATGGGAGCCTGCAGTAAAAGGGTTCATCATCACAAGCGTGCAGCGTGCTGCTGCGTTGGGGCCGCGCCGGCAGCTCCCCGGGCACTCCAGGCCACGCCTGCGGCCTACGCGCCCCGGCATGCTCTGCGCCGGGAGGGGGGAACGGAACTACCCGTCCCGGCATGCCCTGCGTGGGGGTTGGGGTGGAACTACCCGTCCCGGCATACCCTGGGCGAGACGGACGGAACTACACGTTTGGGCGCGCTGCGCGCATGGCAGAAGTACCCGTCCCGGCATGCCCTGCCGGGGAAAAAGAACTACCCGTCCCGGCGTGCTCTGCGCGCGGGGCGGAACTACCCGTCCCGGCATGCCGCGGGGCGGGGCTCTCGGTGTCCCGGCACTCGCGGGCCTCATGGCGGCGCCCCCGCCGGTGTATGTGTACAGCGCCGAGTACGTGGCCCTCTGCGACTCCCTCTGCAAAGTGCCCAAGCGGGTCAGCGTCGCACCTGGGGGCCCGGGGTGTGTGTGTGTTGGGCGGGGGGCGGGCTGCGGCCCGGGAGGCCTGCGGGCTGGGGGGGGGAACCAGGGGAAGGGGCCTGGTAGGGCGCTGGCGCTCGGTGGGCCCCTGGGGACGGGGATTGGGAGCGAGGTGGCCGGGGCCCGCGGGAAAGGTGCTGAGCCCCAGCGGGGACAGGGGCTGCGGGTGCTCTGGCGATGCTGCTGGCAGCTGGGACYGGCGAGGGTGTTGCTGGGGGGCAGAGGACTTTAGGGAAGGAGAGCTCGGCGCAGAGGGGCTGTGGGGTCGAGGTGCCCGCGGCCCTGGGGGGCGGAGTGCGCTCGCACACACGGGCTAGGATTGGGGGTGGCTGGAGTGTGGTTGTGTGCTGGTGTGTGGTGGTTCCTGCAGCGCTGGGGAGTTCCTCCCCAGAGCAAGGCCTCGTTGTGCTACATGTCGCACACACKCAGCGAGAGAGGCCCTGTCCCAGGATCCTTCGTACAATCGCTGTGGCTTTACTTTGGTGCCAGTTTAGCTATGTAACTGTTCCTCTGTTGTCCTCTATGTTAGAGCTGCTCTTACCTTCTTGTTTTTTTAGGCCAGTATGGTACATTCATTGATTGAAGCATACTCGTTACTCGACCAGATGAAGTAAGTGGCTCCATTTCCTGTGAGGAGATTATCTTCTCTGCTAAGGTTTGGAAGATACCAAGTAATTACTAGTCTTATGCTGTCCCCGCTGGTGGCGTGGTTATAGAAGCATATGTATTTTGTATTTCTAGGATCTAAGAAGAGTCTGTTTGTTCTGCTAAGTGGAYGAGATTATGGTAATCAAGGCAAATGTGGTATATGATTACCTTTCCTGGTCTGATGGGGTACCTGTGCTTTCTCAGTACAGCACTCTGCCCCCAGCTCCTCTCACAGCCCTGAGCAGAAGTGATGGCATAGGAACCATCCTTGTTGGTGTTGCTCTGAAACCACTGGACAGTGCTGAAATTGAGAGAGATCATGTTGTTTTGCTGCATTGCAATTTGGAAGACTTTTGGCAAGCTCTTGAGGCTGTTCAAGAGAGATGACATTGAAATTGAAGTTTGAGATAGAAGAGTAAGAACTTCTTGTCTTCCAGTAGGCTCTTGAGATTAGGATTGGGAAGGAGAAAAAAGGCATAGCTTAGCTTCTGTTGCATAATCTGTCATAACRTCCTAAAAAATCCCAGACTGCTGTTCAGTATGGCCAGACAGTTCCTATGCACTTTTTTTTGATTCTGGTCGTTTTGGCAGAGTCTCTTTGGGAAATGGTTACACATAGAGTTACAGAGACAGACCTGGGGAGCAACATGTTGTCCTTGGAATGGGAAGAGATGGTCCCCGCCCCTGGGGCTGGCTGGAGCTGGTCACTTCTTGCATTCTTCCAGTAGCAGTGGAGCTGTACAGTGTGTGTGCTCCAAAAGGCTGGGGGCTGAAGAGGGCCTCAACATGCTGCGGGGTTTAAGCAGATAGATTGCAAAGACCCAAGCCCAGCAAAGACGTGTACAAGTTCCTAAGGACAGAAATTGTTTCCAGTTTGAGTACAGGCAGAGTTGAGAGCATAGGAGAGTCGCTCTTTGGATCTTGCCTCAGCAGATCAGCATCCTACAAGAGCACTGCACAGGGCCTTAAGGTTTTGATTCTATAATTCTAAGTATAATCAAAATACTGTATCTGCTGATGAGCCTACTGTGGTAGGGGGAGTTGGTTTTTAATACTAACTACTGAAAAAAAGATTCCTAGTCTGAGGAGATTAAAATTGGGCATCCCCACAATACCCTGGTGCTTCCTGTACTGACTCTCTCCCTTTCCCCTCTCTGGCTAGGATAGTCAAGCCAAAAGTGGCTTCCATGGAGGAGATGGCAAGTTTCCACACAGACGCTTACCTGCAGCACCTGCAGAAGGTCAGTGAGGAGGGAGACGATGACCATCCGGAGTCTGTGGAGTATGGACTTGGTAAGGAGCCTTTGGGGATGGAGGAGTGGAAGGTACTCAGTTCATTTCCAGCCTGAAGCTTTGTGTGTTGGCCGGAGAGAGCAAGCTTCTCTTCAGTGTTTCTTGATTCAGTTTAGTGCCTTTTTGCTTCAAGAACTGTTTGCTGTTTTCTTTCAGTGTGCATTAATTGCCTGAGCAAGGTGCTTTATCACTTCCTACTGACTAAAATCACTCCTCCTGAGCCTGCAGAACCAGCGCAGCTCTCTGGACAGCCAGCTGAATTCTGTTTTGCCTCATGTATCTTCAGCAGGAGATCAGCTGAGTATTAGGTCCAAGGTCTTTTTTGCTGGAGCTGATGTGAGGCAGAGAGCGCACTCAAGCTGGCTGTTGGGTTATGTGGGTGAGATTGCAGGGTTGGTGTCTAGGAGAAGAATGCGGATTCACTCATGAGCTGAATACACTGAGAGAACGCAGGAGTTCTGAATAGGCAGATGAAAAGTTTGCATTTCATGGCTGAGTTGAATTTTGATTGCTATGTTTAAACAAGTTTGACATAGACTTTGTCTGGCTTTTCAGGAATATCTGCTCAAGAGCTATAAGCTTAAAACTGTAAGGACTTGGTTGTGTGCCGAGGAGGATCAGCCTGATCCAGGCCTGATACAGTGCTGCTAAGCCCCCTGCCTTCGAGTTGGCGTTTTCGGTGTGGCCAGTAGAGGGTACTGTCATCCTCACAGTGCTGCTTGGCACAGCTCCGCACTGCCCCGAGCTTCCAGGAGCCAGAGCCTTGTGCTGCTACCTGGGTGCTGCTTTGGGCATATTGAGGTCCTAACATACTGCCCTTGGAAAATAGCTGAGGACTGGCTGCCTGAGCCTGCAAGGCTGCTGTAGCAGGGGACACTCATGCAAAACAGCCTGAGGCTGGCTTGTATGCACAGCCAGGAGCCAGAACGGCCTGGTGGCTTTGCCAGTGTCTCAAGCAGCGGATTCTYTCTGCCTAAGCTTGAGCAAAGTTTGAGCAATGTGGTAGTAGTTAAAGCAAATGAAGTATCTGTGGGTACTGCCTTTGTCTCCATCTGCCCTTTGAATTTTTGAAGCTGCGCTGTCTGTGCTCTGAGGAGGAGYAGCCCTGGGCTTCAGCTGAGCTGGGGAATGGTTCCAAAATGGCTGCTGTAAGGATGAGAGAAGATTGTATTCTATGGATTATCTAGGCTTGTCTTCCTTGTGGACACCTCTGTTTCTAGAGAAGTAAGGTACCTCACTCGCTGTGTCAGGGCTTTCCTGGTGGACTAGCCAAAGAACTGAGAGTGCTTTTGTGAGGTTAGTGTTGGGGACCAGGAGGACAAGCAGGCCAGGCTCACATTTTAGATGTCAGCTCAAGACCCTTCTGTGAATGATTTGAATACAAGAAAGTGTTTYGATTTTTGACATATTTATTTTTACTACTTATGGCACTTAGATCTGCTGTGTGTGTCCGAATGTGGTACCTGCCGTGAGGATCTTGCGCCGTGTTTTTTTCAAAGTGCTCAGAACAGAAAGTTAGAGCTATGCTTGAAGACCAATAGCTCAGAGCAAAGAGRATGTGCTTCTTCCAGAGGGAATGGACTGCCATGTCTGATGCTCCGGTTCTTGTCTATAGGTTATGACTGTCCAGCTACAGAAGGGATCTTTGACTATGCAGCAGCTGTGGGAGGAGCCACCATCACTGCAGCCCAGTGTCTGCTGGACGGCAAGTGCAAGGTAGCAATTAACTGGCCTGGAGGGTGGCATCATGCAAAGAAGTAAGAAAACAATCTCTTCCCTTGTATTTTTTCATCTGGTGTCTGAACATAGCCTTCTAGCTCCCAGCTTCCCTGTGAATCCTTAGGGTGAGAAGATCCAGTAGTGGCTAGAAGAAAGAATAAAGTGTGAGAGTGGGCTAGRGAAAACAGCAGGTAGATAGTAAAGATCAGTGTGTAGGGCAGAGGCCTGAGAGCAGGCTGATTTCTGCCCAGTCCTGATCCTATCATGGGCTGCATCGTGGGTTTCAGGCAGTTGTGTTCAAAGTTTCTCGAGCCTTCCGTCCAGYGATACTTTCTTATTGCCTGGGGGCCCAGTGAGAATTGATTTTTGCAAAGTACGTTGTGGTCCGTAGAGGAGGGTTGTGGAAAAGCAAATGATTGTCATTGCCATTCTCTTCCAAGTTTGAAGSAATGTGGCAATACATTGTCCAAATTGTCTTTTGTGACTTTTTAGAATTTCTTAATAAGCAGAGGAGGGAAATAGTGCAGCACTGACCTCTGTTTTCTTCCATGCTCTGAGAGTGGCTGTTTGCTTGAACTCTGCTGTCAGTAGTAGTCCTCCAGAACAGCGGGAGGGGAAGTAGAAATTTTCTCCATGAGTACTGTGGTTCTTCAGTGCTAAAATCACTTGTTTCTGTGGCCCATGGTGTGTGTATTTTATTTTAACTTGAACGTCTCTGCCTTCCAAACCATGAGGCCTGTCTGCAAGTACAGATAAGAAAGTATCCTACTCTGTCCYCAAATAACAGAATTTTCCATGCCAGAGTGGACTGACTGCTCGTCTTTTCTATGCTACATGCTAGTAACCTCCACTGGGTGCAGGCCTGCTGCTTTGTGGGCTGTGTGTTTGAAGGCGGATGTGGTTTCACCCTGTTTCCTTGAGGAACCCCAGCAGTTAGAGAGTCACAGACTTCACCTAGCTCCTTCTACATGAGTATGCAGGCTTCCCTTCTTGCAGCAGCAGCTTTTCTGACCTGGCAGAGAAACTCTGTGGAAATACAGTAATGCCGTACAAATAAATATAATAATGCTGAACAAATTCTAGCGAGYGGTCTCAATCTGTGGTGTTGCTCTCCTGGGAACCTGCTGCTTAAGYGTTTCTTCCACTGATTTATTTAATTGCCTCTAGATCCCGTACAAAGTCATTACACCCCTGACATCTTGTGGCACAGAGTCCTGTGGTGGCATTTAGCGTTATATTCCCCTTCATTTATTTTCGACCTGTCAGCTGCTAGCTTAATTTCATGCCTCCTACTTCTCATATGATGAGACAGAATGCATAATTGCCCCCTATGTGCCTTCTCTGTACTGTTCGTGATTTTTCAGACCTTTGTGATATCYGTCATGAATCATCTCTCTTCTAGGTTGAAGAGCCCTATGCCTTGTTCAGGAGTTGTTTGAAGCATGCTGTGAACTATTTTTATTCATACCAGTGTCCCCAGAGTTTGCATTTATTGGCAAAGCCTTTCAAAAGTCTGACTTGGCAYAGACAGGACTCTGTGTTGTGCTGGGTGAGATTCCCTCTGTGGTTAGGRTGAGATGGGCCAAGAACCTGTCGTGAACTGCTCTGTTCTCATTCCATGATGGCCATAGCCTCGAGTGGGGTGTGTGAGGGATGTTGGTATTTGCCTTACTCTTGGCTGGACCATCACTTCAGCCCTAGCTTTGGGAAGTTTTAGGAGTTATGGATATTTATAGGCTCCGTTTCCTACTGATTTCTCAAGGGATGCAAACTTGYTATGCTTTTATTTCTTACCTAGTCAAGTTGTGTACAAAAGCCTGTTTGTAAAACAGGGTAATGCCAACATTACATGTTAGCTCATGCTGAGAAACTTTTAATACTTCCTTCTCACCCACAGCCAAGCGGTTTGTACTGTGCTTCTGTGCTCTCCTGGGCCGGTTGTGCCACCGTGCGCCTTCCTGGTGAAAGCAGGGAGGCTTGAGGCTGAGTATTTGTTATCCGCCCCGTCCCCCTCTCAGGAYTGGGAACAAATGGTCTGTCCTTGCAGTGCCTTTTTGGTAGGAAATGTTGGCATAAGCCTGTGCTGCAGGTGTGGTTCATCCCTTCTGTGAGTTATGCTAGTGTTGTACAGTGAGGCTGCCAGCAGAAGGCAACTTTTACTCATTGCAGTTGTGAATAATATGAACATGGACTTAAATATAAGCACTTTGCTTGATGGCTCTTTCTCCATAACATTGTTCAGCCTACAGTGCAGTGTTGCAGGACAGCTGTCAATCACTTTTGCTAGTCGCCACTGCACAGGAGGAAACATAGGTGTGCAGAAGCCRGTTGGGCCTCAGGGTAGGTTTCAGTGGGTGAACATGATGTGCTGCACAGAGATCTTGCTCTGTGGTGTCAAGTTTCTGCCCAGAGGAGCCCAGGATTAAACCTTGAGATTTGTGCAGGAATGATTTGTCCTGTGTCTGATGCTGCCTGAACTGTCACCAAGCTGATTGCACAGGGAAAAGGTTAGGAAAGCCATTTGTCAGTTTTCAGTCTGTTTGCCTTATAAGGGTATTTTCTCACTTGCYGAAGTGACTTTTATAAACAGTGAGGAAGCCAAAAAATGGCTGATGTGCTTCAGAGAAGGACATCTAAAAGGACAGTCCTTAGGTCACACTGTTTATCAGGTGCATCATCAGAAATTAGATTTTTTTTCACGTAGACTCCAATAAATTCTGGTTGTGCCATTTTAGCTTTATTTTCAGGGCCATGCAGAGTATTTGGTGAGTAACTCCACTAGATTTGTGTGTAACCCTGTAGATGTGAGAAGATTCCCCTGTGAGRTGTAGTCCAGCTCAGCACTAGCAARGCCTGGCTTGCCCTGTTCTGGCYTGTGAGTGGAGCTGAGTCTGAGAAGACAGCAGAGGTTAGCTGTGCTTGTCAGATTTTTCCATCATCAAAGTTAAAAGCTTGATTGTATTTTTTCTAATCTTTCTGGGTTTTATGGTTTGAGAGCTTAGCTTTTGTGATAGGTATCACRAAATCATTTATAGCTTCTCCTATCCTCATATTTTTTTCTGTCTTCTTAGATGATAGGCCCAACCTGGCAAGACACAGCAGTCTGAATTACTGCAGGTGTCATCTTCAGCCAAGCCTTTCTATTCCCCCGTATCTGTTGTCTGTATTCATTAGCTTTTGATCTAATCAAAAGTGTCAAACCCTTTCAGTGTGGCTTATAACAGAAGTGGACTGTCTGCCTTTATCAAGAGCAGAGTGAGCTGGGGGGCATCTCCACACAGATGTAGATAAGGAGCTGTGAAATTCACAAGTTAAATGATTCCAAATTTCTTACGCTTCCCCCTTTTTAATTGCAGAAATAAAGTGGCTATAAAAAGATAGGAGCCCTCTTTAAAAGTCACTGAAGAGATCTTGCAAGATCCTCTTTTTGCATTGGGCTCTCAGTGTGTTGGGCAAACAGTTTGGAACAACGGTGATAAGGGAGGAAGTGGCAGAGAAGACACAAGTACAGCAATTTGCCTTCTCCGAAAGTAGAAGTAGGTTTTTCAGGGAAAAAAATAATTTGGCTGGGCTATTTTCAGGTTCCCAGTTGTAGTGTTAAACAGCTTCACACCTCGGTCTGATGCTTGTTCATAGAATCAGTAAGGTTGGAAGGGACCTCTGGAGATCATCTAGTCCAACCTCCTTGCTCAAGCAGGGTCACCTAGGGCATGTTAGACAGGGTTGCATCCAGGCGGGCTTTGAATATCTCCAGAGAAGGAGACTCCACAACCTCTCTGGGCAGCCTGTTCCAGTGCTCTGTCACCCTCACAGTGAAGATATTCCTCCTCATATTCAGGTGGAACTTCCTTGTTGTTATCCTCTTCTCCCTGAAGTCATGGCATTTGTTGGAATGCAAAAAATCAACCTACTCTTTGAAGAGAGAGGCTTTGAGAAAGGGCACGTTACTCAAAAAGATCTGCCCAAGTGAGCTGCTTCTCACTTTGGGAGCAGGGGGAAAACATTCTCTAGAAATTACTGGTGGGTTCTGTAGAGCCTTGCTGAGCTATGCCAGGGTAACGCCACGCCATTTTTGTGCATCAGTACCCAGATTAAGTTCTGTGCAAAAACATTTATACAGGTGGAGTGACTTGTCAGTGTGGTGTTGTTTAGGAAAAGATTCTTGAGTCTTAGGTCCCAGGGCTAATTTACAGGATCAAGCCTAAAATTAGCTGTTTACTACAAGCACATTCTCCAAAATTCACTGAGAAACACTCCTTGGGTGTCTTACTCCTTTTTAAAGTTGTGTTCCCAGGTAGGACTGTATTCAGAGGAGATTTCTTTAGCCATTTTCATAATGTCTTGCTGCTAGTGTGTTTCATTAAAGCTTTTGAGCCGCCTCTGAGGTGCTTTGTGACTATAGCATGCTTCTATTTCCCCTTTACCATTCCACATCTGCTCCTGAGGCTGTGAGGTTTAATTTGTCCCTTAGGAAAGAGCGCTCAGATTCTGCAGTGGAAGATCCTGCAGAAGAGCAAAGAGTCACTGTCTCAAACTCAGCGTGAAGTTTCCTTGTCTCAGGCTGTCCTTACGTTGTCTGTTAGTAGCTCAAGTGGCCGTTTAGATATGTGCAGTGCTCTAGAAAGTTTATAGGTTGAAGTTTCCAACTCTTCTGGTATGTATTATAGCATTTGAATGAGAATGGGAAAGTCCCAAGGCAGGGGCTGGGCAATTGGATGCCTGTTTCCAAGGAGCAAAGTTGATGAGTTCTTAAGAAATTTCACTGGCTGTCAGTGGTCTGCAGTCTTAATTTCCACGAGTATCACCTAGAGTTTTTGTGGCTTGATACACTCCAAGAAATCTAGAGCATTTGGAAGGGGGGTTGGATCTCTGCTGAATTTTCATAAAACCTGTATTCCAGGACCTTAGGTATTATGGGGCTATAGTTGCAGGTTAATCTTTTTTTATATTCTTCTACCCCTCTGCACCCAAAAGAACAGCAGATGCAAACATTTCCAGTGCTGACCACAAAGGAGAACCAGGGTAAAGAATAACAGAGGAAGCTTCTTCTGGTGCTATCCTTGGGGAGCCTAGCACTGTTCTGCTGATATCCTGGGCAGAGTATATGGAGAAGGAAGTGCAGTGGCCCGGTGCATACAAATAATGGAAAGAAAATGGAGGCTGGCTTAAAATAGAGCTTTAGTGCTGAAAAGTCGTTTTTCTGATCAGTTGCACCCAGCTCTTCTGTCCTGGTTCCCCAGGTCCCTATCCTGCCAAAGCTCACAGTGTTGGGGGGGGTTAACACCCCCCCCAAGAAGAAGCACCTTCTCAACAGCCCCTTTTCCTTTCCTGASTTGTTTGACTTTGTTTGGAAGATATTGGAGTCCAGCTGCTGAAGAAATGATGAGTTAGGCCCAAGATTTGAAGTCATTTTTAGTTTATGCATCAGGGCTTAGCTGTCAGGAGGTGTCTTCTCAGCTGTGGGCTCTGTAATCCTTGCTTCCAAAACAGCTCAGGCTCCCTTTACTCCCTGAGCAGCTATGAGCTCCAGTTCTCAATCTCCATGCTGCAACGAAGAACATGTAAAAACAGTGTTTGAGTATGAAGTTTAACGTGAGGCTGTACAGCCTGATTCAGTGATATTAAAGCACATCCCTGTTGTTGACAGGTTAAGTCTTGTGAAAACATCTAAGCTGGTGTGAATCTGACCCATTCCCAACTCAGAGAGATGGCTTATTGCAGGATATGATTAAGTACCTTGGCCAACCTGGTACTTACCTTGCCACAGCTGAGGTTTTAACCTTTTCCACAGTTAGTTCTGCTCTGCAACAGCAGTGTGATGCTGATGTCTACCTTACTTACCGCTTTCTTAATTTCACCACATAGTGACCCCAGTCTAAGGAGCGGCTCCTCCTTTCCGTGCCTTCTTGGAGTTACCACCTTTGATTCCCCTTCTCCTCCTTTTGTTGTCGTGCATAGCCAAGTCGTTTAGTTTGCTTTTGTAAACCAGCCATCCCTGAATGTTGTGACTGATAGTCTCTGAATTCATTTCCAATCTGTCCAGCAATTTTTTGGACCACATCAGATGAAAAGTTCTACAAGTTGTTGCATTCAGAAGGACTGTAGGCATCTGGCACTGAGATGTGATGTCCTGTTCTCCCTCCCTTTGCTATTTATATCTCAAATGTTGTATCAGTTTTCTCGTCTCAGTGGCACTCAACATCACTACTTTGCACTTCTATCTTGCCATCAACTCTGTGGGAATATTTCCCACCTTTTTAAAAAATATATTTTTTTATTTTTTATTTCAGGCAGAATTGAACTTTCCTGCCCTTGTTTCCTTTTCTGTGTTTTGCAAGTTTCATGTTTGCAGTGTGTTTCAGTTCAGGCTTATTTTTAACTTCCATCAATTTTCTGTTACTTCCCTGCCTGGCCAATTAATAAAGCTAAGAGTAGCAGATCCTTGTCAGCAGTCTCTTTGCATCTTTCCCCCGCTTCCTTCCTGCCCATTAAGAAGTGCAGTTATTGCCCCTTGGTTTCAAATTTTTGTTGGTTCTCAGGTGACATCTCTGTCTAAATCTGTGCGAATTCTTAAACTACTGAGATACTGTATCTTACAGGCTGGCTAAAATCTAATTGTTCCCAATGCAGAGGTCCCTCCATCCCCTCTTTTTAATAAAAATATCATGTTTGTCTGAATTTTCTAAAGGTTAAGTCTTAGCATTACTTAATGCTTGTGGCTCCTGTAGCCACTAGTCTCACAGTAATTCCCCTCTTCCTAGTGTTTGAATTCAAGTTGGCTGGATGGCTGTTCAGAGAGAGGTTCTTTCCTCTTTTTCTTTCAGCAGTGGTATTACATTCATTCCTCAAGTTGCCAGGTTTGGTACCTCCTCGTTTCCCTCAAAGATCATCAGCAGTCTAGGAAACTCGCAGAAGTCTGCCAAACTGAAAATGCGTCTTTGTCTTGCGTTTGGCCCTGGCAATTTGAGACCCAGCAACAAGCAGCTTATTGACCAGGCTACAATCTTTCTGTGGGAGAAGTGAAAAGAGAGACGGTTTATCTAGCAGGTGCATGTTATCAGGAGGCATGCAGTTAGCTGATTGCAATCGGGTGCACGGCTGCTAAAGGCAGTGAGCTGCTCTGCTGCTTTGAGAAAGAGTAAATGTCTTTCATCACTCAGTGCCTTTTTATAAATCGCTTCTCTTTCTGCAGCTTGAAGGTAAGCAGTTATGCATGTGGACTTATTCAAGACTCAGAGTTGGTACATTCATGCAAAATACATGTCCTTTCTTCAACAAAGAGATGCTGTTGGTGGCAGGGAGAGCAGGCTTTATTACTTCCCAAGGTCATAAAGATGGAAATGGTAACCTTTACCCCCTTGGGTTTTGGAAATTCACAGTTTATTAGCATGGCAGAGGCCAAGATGATGAGTTGATGCCTATTATTGGTCTGGCACTGCCCTCCCTGCTGGCAGTGATGCTCGAAGCTTGTCCCTGTCATGAACCGAGGAGCAGAAATTGCAAATGCTAGCCCAAAGCTGCAGCTCTAAAACTGGGCAGCCTCTGTCCAGGCCGGTGTCCCAGTTTGTTTGGCCTTGAGTCTAAAAGAGGTCACATGTAACAGTGTGGAGAGAGTGCCACAGGGCCCCACAGAGCTTTGCTTAGGTGTGGGCAGGAACTTCTCAGCTTTCCTTTCCCCAAGCAAAAACCTCTGGAAACCTCACTCCAAAAGGATATGTGCAGTGCCTCCCTGCTGTGTTTTGCATGCCAAAACCAGATGTTTCCTGGATTGTTTCCTGGATGTTCTCCCTACTTTTTGCAAAGCTACATCTCTTTGGCTTGGTCTGCACTAACTTTGTCTCCCAGAAGCTTCTGCTCTTAGTCCTGGTTGCAGCAAGTGGTGGCTTAGATGAGAGATTCAGTTTACAGAGGTATCAATGGGAGTTAGATCCCTCAGTCTCTTGAGAACAGGCCTAGAGTTTTGCCAGCCATTAGCATTTTAACCAATGTGTCACCCAGCTGGGAGAGACCCTCCCAGGACTCAGAGTCTAGCAGCTGGGGCTTTGCCAGTGCTCCCACCTGCAGTGGACTTGCCTTGATCTATATCAAAGGATGAACTGGGCTCCAGGACAGGATGAACATGAACTTGAGCAGCTAACATGAACCTGAGGCAGGCCAGGGGCAGATGAAGCCGTTGGGAAYGGCCTGTCTGCTCACTGTCTGTACTTAGGACATTGTTCCCTGCAGGGGACCAGGACGTGACCTTGCTTCCTTGAGGGATAGGGAGGAATATAGAGTGTAATTACACTTAAAGAAGATTTTTAGGATACCTGTTAACATCACCGTTTTCAGCATCACTGTGGATGAACAGAGCCAGAGCGTTCCTGAAAATAATCCATGCTCAAAGAGATTTGCAGCAAGTGTCAGAAAGTGCGGTTGTGCTGCCCTGGGCTTGCTCCTCACTTTCTCCAACTGTTTCCCGGGCATGGGAGCATCAGGGAATTGTGCAGAGTACTGTAGCTGAAAGTCAAGAACCATTTCTAAGAGGCATTTCTTGGGCTGTGGAGCGATTTGAGCCTGGGGGAGAGAAGCTTGGGCCCTCTTGTTACAAACTAAAAGGCTTAAATCATCTGTCTGAGGTTGGCCTAAGAATGCGTGTGGAGCTTGGCTTCGAGGCAACAGCTTGCAAAGCTGTGATGAGTGGGTGTCTTTTCCCTGTGTGCCTGAACCAAGTTTATGGTCTGATTGCATGTGATGACCAGGAACTTAACTTAGAAGTGAGTCCAGAGGAGGGATCAATAAATTTTCTTGTTCCTTTGGTGCCAGGAATATGACAGCTCCTCTGCAATGCAAATCAAGGATAACAGTTTCTGTATAACATTTAGTCCTCTGTTTAGCTGCTGAGGGCTCTCCTCTGGCTGAGCCCAAAATGGATATTGTGAAGGGCTTCACAGGGGGCTGTCGTGTGTTTTTATTTTCCTGGGAAGGAAGGAGAATGTTGTTTTGGGAGAGGCTTAAAATTCACACACTCTGGAAGGGAGGAACAGAGTATCACTGTTTCCTCCCACTGCCTTGAACCTGCTTCTCACTCACAAGAGCTTCCCAGTTGCTGTGACCCAGACAGAGCAGTGACAGGGTGGCTAGTGGGCTGGATGAGGATCCTGCCATTGCTTGTCCAGGTCTCAAAGAAAAATGATCAACTGGGAATCTACAGGGGTCTGTCCTCTTGCCACATTGGGACTGAGACAGAGAGGCGAGAGAAGTACAGTAGGCAGCAGATGCAGCTTCTTTTCCAGTGGCTCTGAATTGCTTTAAAATACTTCAGCTGCATAAAGCTGGAGTTTCATCTGTGCAACAGGGAAATGGGTAGAGATACCTTGCCGAGCCTCTTCTCAGCACAGTGGGCTGATGCTTTAGCCAGCTGATGGCGAGCCCAGGCCTTAGAAGTGATCAGCACAAGCAGTCATGTTTTCTGTGCTTCCCAGCCCTGATTTTTGCTCCTCTTTGCTCATCTCTTGATGGCTGCTGGTCCTTGGCTGGGTTGTGCATCCTTCTCTCTATCCCTGCAAGGAGGAGTCTTGCAAAGTGTGGGTGGGAAGGGTGAGATCAGCAGTGGTTGTGATGGTGATGTTCAGTCTCATGGACATTTTTTCACAGAGACGAAGCTTCTGGCTTCTGCTACCTGAACGATGCTGTCTTGGGAATCCTGCGGCTGCGCCAGAAGTTTGACCGCATCCTTTATATCGACTTGGATTTGCATCATGGGGATGGTAAGGTCTAGTGCAGGCTGCAAACAGCACAGCAGCACAGAAGATGAGGGAGGAGCTGCAGGGATAAAGGCTTGTTGGTGCGGTAGAGTTTATCTGCTGCAGCAGCACTGGCTTTATCTACTTTCAGTACAATCATATTCCCTCAAAACATTTTTGCCTTCTCCTGGTTTATAGATTTGCATCATGCCACTCATCGACTTGGTGTTACTAAAGTACACTGCCCTCTCATGAGGTTCTTCTGGGTAGCAGTCTTGTACTAAAGTGACAAACTGCATTAGTGATGTGTCCTAATCCCCTCTATCAGAGACTTTACAGCAAGAGGACCTCCCCAACCCCTTGTCTCCCATCCCAGAAGAACAGCCAGTGATGATGTTTAATTGTTTAATGTCACCAGTGCAGGACTGCAAGAGGGAAGCAGTCAGTAATAAATGCTACTTTTAAAAGAAGGCTTGATGCTATAAAACTAAAGCCAGAGCGGGCCTTGCTGAAGCTGCTCTTTGCTTCAGGGACATTATTTCAACACCATTTAACATTTCCTGCTTTCCTAACTTTTATGGTGTGTTTCATTTTGCTCCATTTTCCCCCCACATTTGGTTTCTGTTAAGTTCTTCTATAATTTCTTTTCCTCTCCTTACACTGCTATTTTAATATGTCTTTTCTGGGGGGAGCGTGTTGAATTGCAGCAGTGCTGAGAACGAGCAAAAGAGCCCAGTAGCTCTGGTTCTAATCAGAGCCAAGCCCTGASCAAGGCATCCGTCCTCGGCTCCCTCCCCCAGCCTTTCAGGCCAAGCAGTGCGGCCCAGTGCTGCTAACATGGGCACTGGCCTGAGGTATTGCTATCCATTCAGTAATGATTAGCGTGAGACCAGCCAAATTCATTTCATTTGTGACCTTTGCTGCATCTGGATGCAGGTTTCCGTTTATTAAGGATAGATTTATTGAGCCACATCTGTTTTTCTGTTTCATTAGTTCCGTTCCTGCTCCACTTGCTGGCCCTTGTTTGTTGAGCGGCTCATTTGCGTGTTTGGACTCTGCCACTTATGTGAAAGATCCGTGAAAGATTTTTCTCTTTCATCTTTTGATAGGTGTTGAAGATGCCTTTAGTTTCACCTCGAAAGTCATGACTGTTTCTCTGCACAAGTTTTCACCAGGATTTTTTCCAGGCAAGTTGAACTTGTAAGGTTTGTGTTAACTGAGTTTACACATTACTGACAAGGCCCCAGCAAAGGCAACTTTCATCCTCTCAGTTCAGCAAAGATTTCTCACTGCCTCCCTGACTAAGTGCCTCTCCTGTTGACCCAGGAGAAAGAAAGACAGGAAGAAACTGCATGTTTGGGCTAATCTCTGGCAGAGCTGCTGCTGGGTTGCCACCTTCTATTGAAAATATGTTGTGTCAAGTAGCTGAAGTGAGAGACTGGCACTGGTTTTACATCGGTTTTCCCAGTGAACTGTGGGAGAGTATGTCTGCCCTGGGGTGCAGCAAGAGGCTACACTGACAAAGTGAGAGAAAAAGGTGTGTTCCCCCTTTTACCAAGCAGAGCTAAGAGTAAGTGACTTGTCCAAGGTGATCAGGCAGAGATAGGGCCCGAACGTTGAGTCCTGGTCTATCCCTTAACCATACTGCCATCTTTTGCTCTTAAAAAGATGATGGTCTCTGAACTCTCCCAGCTTGATGGTTCATACCTAGAAGTCCAAGAGTCCCTTCTGGGGTGCCTTCTACCTCCCCACAGGTGCCAGATCCATTTTCCATGGCAAACTTTTTGTGGCCGATGTAGTTTCTGCCATTAATCAGGAACTCCCTTGAAAGTGAGAGCCTGCAGGACTTGAAAGCTTAGTTACAGGATAGGGCAGACAGCTAGAACCAGGTGCATCAAAACCATTCTTTATTGGAGATGGTAAGCAGACTTCTCCACAGGCGTGCTAGGCCTGGCTATCTGTTTTCATGTGAGACACCCCAAACCTCTTTCTCTTGTTGCTGATCCTCTTTCCGTCTAAATTAACTGTTGGACGTTTGTGTTGTTCAGGCACTGGTGACGTGACAGATGTTGGCCTGGGGAAAGGTCGCTATTACAGCGTGAATGTGCCTATTCAAGATGGCATTCAGGATGAGAAATATTACCAGATCTGTGAAACGTAAGCCTTCTTGCTCTGATACAGTTTATTTTCAAGGGATTTTTAGAGAACAGAGACTGCACAGAATTATTTATTTATTTACTATTTTTAATTAAATTTTTTCCCGTAGATTAAGGATTGCCATTTTCCCTGTTACAGTTTTTGATTACAGTGAACACAGGTTATCTTCAGACATCTCCAAGGTCTTGTCCAAATCCTTGGGCAAACTGAATATACAGAGGCCTTTGTCGTGGGTAGGAGGGTCTCTTTGCCATGGGCCAGCCTTGCATGTTTAAGGAGGGTTTGAAAAGGGAAATGTACTCTTCAGCTGGACTCTTGACTGTACAATTTTGTACTCTTAGCTGGACGCTTTTTCTTCAAATAAATGCTCTGAACCCCTAAACATCCATGAGACACTTGCTCGGGGCTGAGCTGCAAGTGTTTTCAAACCAGCTTTTGTCTACCCCAGAAGAATGAAAGGCTGAAGCTATTTCTGTTGGTAATAGAACTGTCTCCTAGCAGACCCCTCCATCACAAGGATGGGTGACATACCTTGCAAGCTGTTTTTTATGCTGAAGCTGAACTGCTAGGCTTGTTCTTTTCTAGGGGAGACTAACCTAAGTTCAGGGCTGCAGGACATGGTAGCACATCCATCTCTTAGCTCTAACACCTAAGAGTTAACACCATCAGAGTTTATAGCCTGGTAGGGCAGTCACAGTTGTGGTCATGCCTCCTATCTTGTTGATTGCCACTGCTGGTGGTATGGCAGCCCTCTTCCTGCTGGGGATTGTGTTTCCAAAAGGCAGGGCAGCTTTAGGGGCCAAACAGGGAATTAGGAGCCCAGTCAGGACTAGCCTGTTGCATACATTCCGTTTGAAGGACATCAAAACCTACCACAGGTTTCAAGCTGCATATCAACAAAACATAAAAAGAAATTCTGAGATCTCATGGGCAAACAGGGAGAGTTGTATTCTGGCCAGGAGATAGTCATATATACATGATCATGGATATCTCATCCAGCTGATGTCAGAGGATGATCACAGGCTCAAATTGCCCCTGCTTTCCAAAGCTGGATTGGAATTGGAGCTGGTGACCTCCTCTGACTGGATTTCTGTAGGTAGATTACACCCTATGCAGAGCATTTTCTCATATTCTTCTCCTCAGTGTCCCCTGCTGGTGAGAGAAGATGCACAGCTTGTCAGGCCTTTCCTCTTTGTGGAGGTGCTGCCGCCTCAGGCATTCCCAGAACAAAAAGCCAGGCAAACATGCAAAACCATCGCATCTCCCTGTGTCTTGGGGACAACTGCTTCCCTTGTCTCTTTGAAGACTTACCCACTGCAGCACAATGATATAAATAAATAAAGAGGAAGTTTGCTCTTGGAGTCTTTGAGCATATGCACTTTGAACTTGCCTCTCCATAAATTACACTGCTTGCTTACGCAGTGTTTGATTGCTTTTGTTGGAGTAGATAAACTCCTATCCTGCTTGTGGGTGGTATGGCACATGGATAATTGCCTATTGTTTCTGGAAATTGAATGACTTGGACTCCAATTAAAATATGTTGTTAATAATAGCTACTGTGTGGAAGAGGGGCAAAGTGTGACTTTTTCTTTTTTAGTAAGATTGACAGCACCAGTACTGGATGCTGAACTGCTGCAGTATGCAATAGTCGTAACTTGTGCAGAGAGGTATCCAAGGCATGTTTCCACTCATAGCCCTTTGGGAACCTAGCTGCTCACATAGCTGCTCCATCAAAAGAAAAGTTATGAAGGTCTGGCTAATCGTAAGAGCATCCAAAATAGTTTGCTCGTTTGATCACCTTCCAAAAATTCCCAAATTAATATATCAAATCAATTCTCATAATATGTAAGTACATTTACCTGGAATCTAAATATTAATCTTTTGAAGTCAAAAAAAAGAAAGGTGCAGCATGTGAGAAGCATTATAAGTGCAGAAAACTAAATGAAGAAATAATCCATAGACATTGAAAGACACATGTATTCAAAAGACAAGCAGAAATCTGAGATATTTTAAATTGCTGTAGCACTTTATATTGCAAAGTCACACTTAATTAAACCAGAAAGAGATATTTAATCATCTCTTTCTCTTCTAATACTGTCCATAGTGTTTGAAAAAAAAATCTAAGTGGTTTTTGCTTGTGTTGTTGTAAATTATGCATGCCCACTGTGTTAACAGTGTGCATAGGTGTGGATGTAGTGGAGATTCTACATTAGCTAGGGCAGACTGATCTGTGTGACAAAAATCTGCTTATCTGGAAGTTGTCATGTCCAGCAGGCAGAGGCCAATTGTCTTGGTTCCTTTGGACTCTTTTCCTGAAGATGATCTGCCTTTCGTTGGGATACCTACTGACTGCCTGTGGTAAGACCATGGAATGGGTATCTTGTCCTGTTGCCCACAGTGAGGCTGGTTGCTCTCAGAGGCACAATGTGGGACTAGTAGGGCCAGTTCCTCCTTATCTGATCTGATGTGCACACTGATATYGGATGTCCTGTTCAGCACACTTTTGATGAAGGGGAAAAGTATTGCTTTTTTTTAAATTCTTTCAGAAGGTAAGCAAGGGCTTTCCACCTCGGTCAGTATATAGGCACCTAGAGTGTCCTAGTGGCAATGTGGATCTCTGTAGATCCAATTTCAGGCTCTTGAAAGATGACTTTCTTTTAGTGCCTCTTGTGAAATTTGTAGATGAGTCACAGACTGGAAATCCCAGTCCTTTTTTTTTTTTTTTTTTTTTTTTTTTTT